>NW_007577776.1:270206-283518 GCF_000690725.1 Stegastes partitus
ATACAAATATATTTAAATTCAAACTTCCACAAATAATTCTGCACATTGCACAAAACATGGAATATGATAAAGGAAGGACTGGGCAACCAAAAGGATCAGCTCAGGGCACCTCTGACTAGAAAACCCAAGTTATTAGTTCTGATCTCTGCAAAACAGTCAAAGCTGAACAGACATTCTTGAAATGAACGAGTTGTTGAACTGCACAAACACATACGGTGCACTTGCAATATGAGACCAGTGTTGCTCTGCTTCTTTCACAGTTTTCTACATTGTCTTTGCTAAAATGAAAGATTTCGTTGGTGCACTAATGATTCGTATTTAGATTAGGGAAGAAAATATCTAAATATCTAAATCTACATATTGTCAAGTATTTTTAGACACACTTTATAGAACACAGTGCAATTTTGCCGTTTGACAAAAATCTTTAAAGGAAAGACAGCAAAGCTCAGAGGACTTTTGAGCTACAGTAATTAATGGTATTCAATCAAATTCCTTAATGAGTCTTCACAGAGTGAAGTAAAACATCTAGCGGCGTGACACTGCATTGCCCACAGTCAATGAAATGATCCGTTTCAGTAAAATGTAGAATAACTCGGAGGATCAGTCAAGTGTGTTTGGAGTTGCGTGCTGATATCTCATTTTCAATTCGGGTTTATATACAGTTTAATGTATCGCCAATTCACTGCACGCTCATCTCGAGGCGCTTCACGTAGTGAGGAACAAGTAAGTCATTTTATTTTCTGAAGTATCTCATAACGCATAACATTATCATAATGATGTAAAACAGTGAGGGAATGCAGGAAATTAGCAGAAGATGAAATAATCATGTAATTCCTCAAAGACGCACAGACATATTTAAGAAGCGACGGGTGCAGTTCAGGGCGCACGGTGGATGACACGAGATAAACGACACTGAAGGCCTGTGCCTGGTAGCCTGAGATTCTGCAAATACTTAAGTGTGACAGGATGACAGAATGTGTGTTTGGGTAAAACAGAGAAAAGTGAGAGATGGAGGTGCTGAGATAAAGGTGTGACAGTGTGTTTCAAACTCTCATTATAACAGAAGCAGCTCTTATCTGACCCAGTCTGCAACTTTCTGCCAGACCCTGACGCTACCTGATAAGGTGTGCGTATTCGTTTTTAGGCGTATCGGCAACATGCTGCATATCAAAGGCTACAAACACTTAAGACTGCTCGAACTTCTGTCCCCTGAAGGCCTCAAATATATCATCAGTCTGTAATGATATATTTTTATACTTGTTTGGGTGAACCTACTTTCACTTCTTGTTCTTTGGCTTTGAGTCAGTGACTCATGCTTTCCAAAAAAAAAATCCTTTGAACAAGTCAACGATTGCTGCGCTCAAACTCTTTCATTACTGCTCCAAACATCTGGATGCAACATCTCATCATCTGTATTCACAGTGATGTTACCTAAGGCAGACACTTGAAACACATCTCGGGTATAAAGCAAAACATTAAAAGCAAAAAATAGTGTTTATAGTTTAGATTTTAGTTCACATAGATTTGAGATTATTGCACTTAAGGAATACTTTGCACTGGAGGTAACCCAAGTTCATTAATCATTCATCCTTGTTTGATTGATCAGAGTTGATGCTTTGTCTAATAAAAACAAATTAAAAATATAGTGCAGATACACGGCATGAGAAAGACAAACACAGAGAAGAGACTTTTTTTCTGAAAGGTAATCACAGACTGTATAAAAGATGGACGTAGCAACCGGCCGTGAGAAACGAAGCCAACCCGAAAGTGTCAAAAACCTGCAATATCACTACGTCCACTGGTTGCTGGCTCCAAAAAGCCCTGGCTCCCATAGACTGGAATTGGAAAAGAAGTGATCACAGATCATGAAATACTGCATTCCTACAGCTCAGGATGTTTTTCTTATTAGTTTTCATGGTCAAATCCAGAGATCAGGTGGCCAATCTGAAAATAAATCAATACTGAATTTTTAAAAAATCATCAACATTTTGCGGGGCAAGGGGCGTGGCTGGCTTGATTGACAGTCGGCAGCGACGATGCAGACGAAGCGAGCAGAAGGCGGTAAATGTGGGCGGGCAGAGAGGGCCCGCCTCTCAATCCGTCTGACCAATTGCTGCTCCTATGGCTCCGCCCCCTCCGACGATTTTTGCCTCACTGGCTCCAAAAATCCAAGATGTCAACCAGGAAGTAGCAAAACCCTGGCTTCATTTTCTCAGTGCAGAAACCAACGGGTGACGTCACGGTAGCTACGTCCATCTTTTATACAGTCTATGAAGGTAATGCAGATGATGTCAAAGTTCCCACAAACATTACAGTCATTGAGATTATTACCTGTGATGATCACACATGGTTTCATTTGTGTGGGACAGAGGAACTCATTATGTTGAGTGTAGCTTAAACTTACTAGTAAGAAAAAAAGAGCCATTGTTCAGTGATTTTTTTTAGTAACACCTGTTTAATAAAGGCTGAGATTGACAAAGAATTTCACTTAATAGAAGAGAAAATGACAGCTGCTGAATTACTCTTGTTCCTTCCACTCCAACCCCAGCATAAATATGCACTTAGTTCTAGTAAAAGACAGCCGGTTCTAAGGGGGGTTTTGTTGTTATGCAGAACATACTTGAAAAGCCTGGTGTAGAGGTATGCAGTAAGAATATAAGGTTAATGTTATCACACATAAATATTTATTGAATTTTAACACAAAAAATATCAAAATGTCTTGGACTAAAATAAAACCCACGTCAGTCAACACCTCAGCAGCAAACTTGGAGGTATTAAATGAAAAAAGGCCAGCGTCCAGTCTTACAGCCTCCAGTAAGGGTGGAACTAAAAATCATTTTCATTAAGGATGAATCTGTTCATTATTTTCTATTTCTAATCTATTAATTATTCGGTCTCTGAAATGTCTGGTGCTGCCCAAAGCCACAAGTGACATCCTGAAATGTCTTGTTTTGTCTAAAAAAGATATTCAATTTATTCTCATAAGAGAAGTAAAGAAACCAATAACTTACCTATCAAACATCACAACAGTTGGTGTTTAATTTTGTTTCTAATTTCACTTTAACCCCCACCGTAGGAAATGATTAAATTGAGAGCAAATACAGACACCTGTGCTTTTTCGTACAACGTGCAGTTCACAAACGCAGGTCACAGAATCCATTTATAAGGAACGCAACACTTGTGCAAGACGTCACAAAAACTGAGCATAATGCAGAAAGCAGTCGGAAAATTGTCAACAACAGGAGCACATATTTAAAGTCTTTAAAGGTAAACAAAATGCAGCTTTTACAGAAACCTACATCTTTAACTGCTGCAATGTCTGTATCAACCTGTGCAAATACAACGACAAAGACTGTGATTTAGTCAAATTGGGGGTAAAAAAAAAAAAAATCTTCTCCATGCAGACGTGGATGTGACAGCCTATTCTCTTTTAGTCGATTCATCTGTGTGCCTGAAATGAAAATATGGCTAATCAGTTTCTGTAGAAGCAGCGGAGCATGCATTAATCACATGATTATCTGGTGTAGAAACGACATAATCAGGGTCAACAATCAAGTCAGCGCTGATTTGTGTTAGCAAAAAAAAAAAAAAAAAAAAGGCTAGTTGGGCGACAGTGTGAGTCCATATGTGACCACATCTGGGTGCACCACCTTTTGTGGTTTCTGACAATCATTAACCACTTCTAATCCCATGACGTAAACTGATGAAGGCCAAAACGGATGCTTGCTGTGGGTTTGTGTCTCTTTGCAAGCTTCTGGAGAAACGGGCTTCAACACAAAACTGACGTCCGCACTCAACAACTCCAACAGAGTGAAATGTCTTCTCACGCCAATTTCCGCTGTAAGAATCTCCCGGTAACACTTTTATTCATGTGATATCAATAAATTAGGAGGATCAGCTTTTAATTTCAAATGATATACCTTCAGTATTTACAGCAAGTAGCTGTTGGAAACGACGGCGGGCCGAGGTCAGTAGGTTGCATTTTCAATCTGTAAATGCATATTTAATCGAGATTTGATATTCCGCTGCTACTAACATAGTTCATTTACTTTATCCTATGCATACTGAGCACATCTTGCACTTTGAAGCCTGGCGTTTGTAATTTCCTCGTGTCTTATGCCGGTTTAAGTTTGTATGCTTGACTTCGGAAATATGCATTTCAAAATTATCAGCGCACTGTGCTTTTTTTTTTTTTTTCTGCAACCAGGCAAGCACACTCATAAGTCTGGTGTTATAGTGCAATATTTTCTACAACCCCAAAACACAGACCATGTCCATATGTAATATAATGTTTACATAAAACTGTAGTCAGTGCAGCTTTTTTGAGAACTGGTCAACACAAACTCAGAGGAAGCTTCAGTTTGATGCAGAACAATTGGACAAATATTTTGGCTTGATTATCAACCCGACTTCAAACTGATGAAAGAAAACAAACATTTTGCCTGCATATTTTCTCAACTTGTAGGTCTTTGTCCGATTAATTACAGCGAACATATGATTTATCAGTGAATCACCAGACAGACCCAGTAGCACTGACAGAGAACAGTTTGCAGAAGCTCCTCAGTCACTGAATACGTTGCTGTCTGATGGAGCTCCACTGACTGCTTAGCATAATGAGATTAATATTATTTTTTTATATTAAATTATGACTCTCCATCTGATGTCAGCTGAGGAGCTCTTTATTTCTGGTGCAGTGGGTCACCTCCAGTACAGCACACATCTTATTTGAGTCAGCCCCATCACTAACGATGAAAACAAATCAACAGAATTGTAAAATACAGAATGCAAATGACATCATCAGTTATTGCACACAAGTTAAAATTGCTTTCACTTATTCAGTTCACTGTACTGGAGAAGAGGGGCTGCAGGGTGGCGCAGTTGGTTAGCACTGTTGACCCGCAGCAAGAAGGTTGTCGGTTCGCGGGCACCTGAATGTTTCGGCATTGGAGTTTGCATGTTCTCTTCGGGTTCTCCGGCTTCCTCCCACAAAGTCCAAAAACATGTTGAGGTTAATTGGTGATTCTAAATTGTCCGTAGGTGTGAATGTGAGTGTGCTTGGTTGTCTGTCTCCAAGTGTAGCCTGTGATCCAGGGTAGTCCAGGGTGTCTCCTGCCTTCACCCTGAGTCAGCTGGGATAGGCTCCAGCCCCCCATGACCCTAGTGAGGATTAAGCGGTGTATAGATGATGGATGGATGACTGGACTGGAGAAGCAGTGGAGAATATCAAAAACTTAGATTGCAATAACTCAGTGGCTCTTAAAACATTTAGGTATTAGCTTGCATTTGCCCTGGAGCTAAATGTTGAAGAAACGCTGTTCTCCTCTAGATTGAAAGGACACTTGCAGACAACAGGCTCCTTGCAATGAAACCAGGAACATCACAAACCATTTGCAAAGCTCGTTGCGAAGAACAGCGCACCAAAGAAAAAGATCCTGCGCAGTGAATGCATGTACTGGGTAAGTACTACCAGCTTTAAAAGATGAAGATTTTATCAGAATCATGGAGGCTGTAAATAAGATGTGCTGAAGAAAACTAAAGTCAGGAACCTAATTTTAAAACTGCAGTGACGAAAAAGACAAATCTAAACTCACTGCAGCCAGGACAGTAACCATTGGCCCTCGACATAAAGTTGAACAACAAAATACAGCAGAGCACATATTGTTATTTCTTAAACAATTATTCCATCCCCGTGTTAACTGTGCAGTTACTATAAATCCCATGATGGAGCTTACATGGTTGGAGGTTTCCAGCTCCAAATCTTAAAGAGACACCAATGACATCGACTTTGTGTTTGAGAACAAAGACAAAAGGTAAAGAATTTAAATATGTTAGAGAGTCACCGATACGGTCGGTCAGTATTGGTAGATATCGATTAACGGAAATAAAGAAAGCCTGATAACGCATATTTGGAAATGTTTTTCTTCAAATGTTGTTTATTAACACCATGTGAAAGCATGGAACCTGTCGTTGATAACGAGGTTACTTCTTTAACAAGGATTACTATTAATCAGGGGCGGTTTGTCCATAAGGGTGAAAGGGCGACGCGCCACAATCGGAAAAGAAAAAAAAAAGAAAAACAAAAAATTCTCCACTGTCAGCTTCCTGAACACTTTAAACTGCCTGTATGTCATTGTCCAATCAGCGTGAGGCCCTGCTGCTTGGAGTCCCGCCCCTTTTTGGGGCTTCACTTCAGCTGCGTAGACGGAGCGAGCTGCATTCAAGGTCAAAGATGGCTAACTGTCGGAGCATTACCATCGCGTCTTTGAAAGAATGTCCCTTTATTCGTCAGATTAACAAAGATAAATTGGCAACAAAACAATTACGACCACCAAGACTAAACCTGAACATCAAGCAACTTTCCCTAAAAGGTGGGAAATCTTATAATTGAGGATTTTCGCGGCGGTGTTATGAGCAGAAGAGCTGGCTAGCGGGCTGTGAGGTGCTGCTGCGTTGTTCTGCTTCCCGTGTCTTCTGTATATGGTGGCCTCCATCTCGTGGACAGCTACAGGACTCACTGACATGCACCATCTGTCTGAAAAGGTGAAGAAACACGAGTCATCCAAGATTCATATGGACAGTTGTTTAAAGTTTTCAGCTTTTGGCCTTGTGAACATCGCTACTGAACTGGATGAGAGCTGCTGGCTAGCAGTCCACCGACACAACGATGAGGTGAGAAGAAACCGTCACATCCTGACTCAACTCATTGATTGTGTGAAGTTTTGTGGAGTGTTTGAGTTATCCATGCGGGCAAAAGAGGAGAGTGAGGGCTCAGACAACCCCGGCATTTTTCGTGGATTGGTGGATTTGGTGGCGTCGCTGGATGAGGTTTTTGAGGACCTTGCGATATTGTTTTTACGTAAATATGATCATTAGAGTTCATGCATATACTCTTTATTATTGCATCGATGTATACTATTGATCTTGCACTTAATGAATGTAATCTTTAATTGGAAACTGTAGATGTTACACCCCTGAAAAGGGGAATAATGAGGACAACACACGAGGTGTTACTTTCTTCACGTCCAGCCTTGTAATGGACGAGCAGGAGCAACACGGTTCCCGACATGAACTCAGACATACCCAATCGATTCCCGATTAGCAGGTAAAAACTCTTAAAACATAAATTTTGGGGGAAATACTCTATTAAAACAAGGCAAAACAATAAATGAGCAAAAGAACATTTAAACAATGACACCTTCAACTCGGTACTGCGCCTTTTCAGCGTAAAGACCAAAATAATCGATAGCGGATTCATCAATCAATCTGCTCGTTTTTCCTTTTTGAAGCGGTAATACAAACCAAAGCAAATCACTTCCCTTTCTCGCCTCAACACAGAACTGACTTTTAAACAATTAACATTTTTTATAACCATTACATATATACTGTAATAAATTGTGTTTTTTCATTATATTACGTTTCCTTCTTAATTTATATTAAAGCGTTTATATCTCCACGTTTGAAGGAAATGTATGACATTTCTCCTGTTGATAGCAAAAACAATTTTATTCATTAAGACTTCATAGGCTGGCTCTAGCACATGGTATTTAGTTTACAGAGGTAAAGGGAATATTTGACCGCCAGTTGAACAGGTAACTTTTGTCATAACAATTGCCCCCCCTGAGAAATTTCTCAGGAGCCGCCAGTGCTATTAATGAATATGTACAACAGAAATAAGAGATGTGAGAGCACGAGGTGATGGAGTTTATTGTGAGACTGACTAAGACTGAACAGTTTGTCTCCTCTCCTTAATCTTTCACCGTTCCATTAGTTTCATTGTCCACTAAGACCCAGGCTGTGTCCAGAATCCCTCCCTGTGCCCTACATAGTGCACTGTATAGGGTGTACGCCATTTTGTAGGGGTGTCCGAATGTTAAGTTACAAATGTTACACCCTATATAGTGCATTTAAAATATCCCACAATGCAACCTCAATGCACCCCCGGTCCCTAACTGAGCAATATGGACCATCATGCATTGCGCAAAAGGAAATGGAAACTAGATGAACGAGACCGCAAAAAGTTCCCGTTTGTTTTGTTAAATTTTATTTTACTTGGACAGTGAACGTCACTAAAATTGGTTTGTGATTTGGACATACTACACCACTTTATTTAAACTGCTTTAAGTTAGTGGATCCTGAAGAAACGCTCTCTCATCTGGTATGTACAGCAAAATGACAATAAACTTGATTTCATTTGATTTCTTAGCGACGCAATAAAGTGTGAATTTGATGTGTTTGTACTACGCTGGGGCTGCAAGGTGGCGCAGTTGGTAGCACTGTTGCCTCGCAGCAAGAAGGTTGCCGGTTCGTGTCCCGGTGGGGGCACCGGAATCTTTCTGCGTGGAGTCTCCATGTTCTCCCCGTGCAGCGTGGGTTCTCTCCGGGTTCTCCGGCTTCCTCCCACAAAGTCCAAAAACATGTTGAGGTTAATTGGTGATTCTAAATTGTCCGTAGGTGTGAATGTGAGTGTGCTTGGTTGTCTGTCTCTAAATGTGGCCCTGTGATAGACTGGTGACCTGTCCAGGGTGTCCCCTGTCTTCACCCTAAGTCGGCTGGGATAGGCTCCAGCCCCCCCATGACCCTAGTGAGGATTAAGCGGTGTATAGATAATGGATGGATGTACTACGCTGTTGCAGCTCAAATCACGACTAGCGAGCGACGTAATTAACAGCTCGAGTCGTGTCCAAAATGTGACTTCGCCGAGGTACTCCCTACATAGTTCACTATATAGTGATCACTATATAGGGAGTAGGGAGTGAGTGGATGATTTTGGACACAGCCCCAGTTATTAAAACATGAACTGTCATTGTTTTCCAGACATTGTTTCAAGGTGATCTGTGGCTGCCTCCGAACTTAGCCGCTAGCTGTCTCGAAGCCTTAGCCACTGTGAGAGTAGCTAATGTCCTGATTTGTAGTGAGGGATGTGCTTCTTATTCACGTTTTGCAGTTCATGTCTCTGCCAGCAAGATGTGTCTGTCAGTTAGAACAGATTGTTAAAGCTAATCTGACTATAGGAAGATGTTACGGGCATATTATCCACAGGATAAGAGGCACAGCAAACCGCTTAGTGATAGCCTTAGGCGGGAACTGACTCCAGTATACGATTGATCCTGGCATTTTCAGTATAACGGGGAAACCGGACATGCTTGTGGAAGACTGTGGTATTTATTGCAACTTCAGCTGTATCCTCAGCTGACACAGCTTCAGCTCCACTCTGCTAATGTGCCTCTACGTCTGTAAACCGTTGCTTTAATTCTTGATCGGCTGTTATTTGTGCATCTAATCAGACAGAGCTGAGGCTGTGTGGACGAGACCACAGACAGACCACAGATAGAGAGTCAAATAAAAAGAACAACACCACTAATTCATCAGGCCAATACTTGGTCATTCCCTACAGTATGTGTTTTATTCCTCTTAGTTTTCCTGGTTAGATGAAGACTGAAACACAAGTCATTATTTTTTAAAGTTAAAGGTAGAATAATATAGTGATATTTTCAGGACAAAGCACAATCCATTTTTTCTATAAAACTTACTGTCCTAGTGTGAGTCAAATTGAGTGGTCATCAAAAGGACATGTCAGTTTGTGTCTTATGTGTGTTTCTACCCATGTGCCATCACGGATATGGAGAAAGCCCTGTGTGTAGTTCAGACGATACACAACTTGTTGTACACATGGTGTACGAGGAGGCGAGCGCTCAGAGAGTCCAACACAAAGGAAGGTCAGTGGAGAAACTGTTTGGGACGTCCTTTGTCGCAGCTTAAAGACTGCAGCAGCTGGCCTCATTGCTGTGAATGACAGTACACTGAAGATGATCACTCATCTTCTTCAAGTGAAGGACACACTTTAAAACATTGCAGAAGACAAAGGCTGTTCTAGTCAACTTTCCAGGGAATAGAAAAGCTGAGCGCTTTGCATGACTTGCTGCTGCCCTTCGCAGAACACACTATCTCACTCCAAAGTGACACCATGTCGTTGTCCCCGGTGGCTCCGTCCTGCTTGATCTCATCAGTCATCTTGCTGAATATGAGCAAACCAATTTTCAAACGTTGCTTCAACAAACAGAGGTCTGTATGTCCAATATACCAAACCACTGAAAACACAGAGGCGTGACTTTATGCAAGATGGAAAGAATGATGTGAATGTCACTGAACCTGAGGCTGTCCCTGCATCTCCAAAGTGACCAGGGTTTGCTTTCCTTTCGATACCCGCTGCAAAGTCTGTGAGGCCCAGGCTCTCTGCACATGGAATCAAGCAAGAGATCAGCAGGATCAAAGAGAGCCCCGCTCCGGCAAGAGGAGCACAGATTTTTAGTTAAACCACAGTGACACAGATTACCAGAATCCTAAAGCTTTAGACCTCCTGCTAATGGCAGCTTGTCAGGCACTGGCAACAAAATGTCGTGTGTGGTGGATGTAACAGGGTGAGGGTCACACTGCAGAGAAAAGGTTTCCTTAAAATGAATTGTAATAAATAAAAGTAGTGCACAGTGTTTGTCACTGGCAGCACGGATTGTTCCAAAAATGCAAAGCAATTATTTTAATTTACAATTTTTAAGATGCTACTCCTAATGAGAGCGACTGCTGTTGAGGGTCTGTTAAGGTCATATGCAGAATTATTTGATTTCTCTTCTTTCGTTAGTTTAATTTACAGCGATAATCAAAATATTTATGAAATGAAATGAAATGAAAATGAAATATATTATAATTAAATCTGAGAAAGTAAAACATGTTTACAGTCCACCTTGTAATTAGCAGCACGTTTATGTTAAATAAATGTATATAAAGAGTGAACATATTCTTTCAGATGTTGCCCCGTAATTAAATGTAAGGCCTTTGAGTTTGAAGTAGTGGAGGGACATGATTTAAAAAAAAATCTAATTAATTAGAGGTTTTGTAGTTAATAAATCATGATTAATTAAGATTTTTTAAAAAATCAAACAGCAATATTTGACACTATAGGCAAAATTTTTTAATTCACATAAATGTTGGTTGATGATTGAATCAATGAATAAACACACACGTGCACACAACGAAAATGTGATTTTTCATCTATATTTATCTGCATTTCTCATCCGTCTACTACATTCACAGATTAGTGCAAACTCAAAGTGCAATCATCGCTGTTATATTCAACATTTGAAGACTTTTTGTCTTAAAACTCTTTCTTGGACAAGTTGCACTCAGCCATGCTCATATCCAAGCTGCCTGAGGGAAGTTTTGTGTTTTGGTTTTTTATTTAAACTTCCCACCCTACAGGCCAAACAATGCGGTCTCGTCTTCCATCTCTGTTCACCAAAGTTTAAGATTCAATTTTATTTGTATAGCACAGTCTACAACATATGTCATCACACAGTGCTTAACATAGTCAGGTATAGACCTCACAGGTTTAAACAGAGAACCCAACGATCCAAAGTAGCCTTAAGTCTCCCTCTGAGCAAGCAGTTAGCAACGATGGGAAGGAACCAAACCCGCCCACCACTGGCAGAACCAGGCTCAGGGAAGACGGCCATCTGCCTCGACTGGTTGGGTGAGAGTGGGGATGAGGACGGTATCTTCTTTGCGGCTGGCAAACAACACACAAACTGTAGGTGCATTGGCGCCACCTTCAGGCTGGAGTGTGTGCATCAGTGTTACCGGTGGGCCTGTGATTAGGGAACGAAGAATGGTGCGAGCCCTAGTTTTAAGATAGTGTTTATTAAAGTTAGTAATAAATTTAAAAAACAAAATAAAAATATAAATGTCACTAAAAGTGCAAATGTAAAACTAGACTAAATATTGTGGAAGTTTAATAGACACCAATTAGAATCAAATGTTTTGATTTGTGGATGAAAACTAGGCTAAAGAATAACAATTTTGAAAACTAATTCACATTTTGAGCTGCATGTAAGTCTGAGTTTACTGTCATATTGTTCCTACTTTTTTTTTCCTGTCAGAAAACCATGATACGTCACACACACGCGAAACACACACAGGAAGTGTGTAACACCAATCCCTGTGTTTAGACCCCAGCTGTGGAGCTGCCTGTCCTCTCCAAGCAGCTGTCAGTCACTCTTTAGAACCACTGGTGTCAGACTGCACGGGTGTTCGTATGTCAGATGATGAGTTCACAGAGGAGAAGCAACGCTACATGTTGCCTGTGTGCTAACAGGCATGATGGAGTCTGCACCATGACGCCTATCATTTATGATTTTCACGCTAGACTCAACCACAACATGGACATGCAATCCAATATAATGTCCTTGAACACACGGACAGAATCCTGGATTTCTGTGGCCTCGGGGTCATTTTGGCCCGCTGTGAACAGTCAACTTAACCAGCGGTAATGATACAAGCACAAACGACCTGATGGACCTCGCACAGTTCACAACTGTCTCTGCAGAGTTACAAGTACAAGAGCGCGCACACACAAAAATCACATCATCACATATCCTGGCAACGTACATAGCAACCATCTGCCTGCTTTTTTTTTTTTTTTACCAACACCATTTAAACCAGTCAACCAAAAAGACAAACAGACACAAAAGAAGGAAAGGTCACGCAAGGTCTTTGACACAGAAGCAGGAAAATGGTACAAAATAAGCAACATGTTTGCCAGTAAGGGACCATGACGTACGAAGCAAGCTCAACACGCCCATTTCATCATGTGGCTTCACAAAATCTAACCACCACCGTCTCACTAAGCCATCTTATGAAGCTGGTAAGTCTACACGGCTTTCTGAATCTAGCTTTGAGCGCATTCCCAGGAAATGGATGACAAATCGCAAACATGTACAGGTCTTTGTTTTTCACAAGACGAAGAAAATACAATCCTAAATCAATATGAGGGATTTCACACTATAGCAACTGCAGCCAACATTCAGATTTAATGTGATGTTTGTAGAGTGTATGAGATGGTGTTAGTCCTATTCTTTCAGCTGCTTGGCCATGTTAAGTGGGTTTGGGAGCAAAAATCTAGACTGCGACCAGAATGGCTGCAACCTTTATTTGAGAGTGTGCAAGTTAAAATTTCAAGTGGTCGAATTTGTGCCAGTGAGCGATGATCAGCGTGGGCAGCTACTGCATTAGTCATAGTGGTGGAAGGTAGTACTTTTATCGCTTCTCCCTATCAGTCTGTCCCTGTCGAAACAAGCTGTCTAGCTTTTGTGTGTCCCACAGATGAGGCAGTCTGTAGCTGATCGTTTTAAAAACAAAATGATAAAAGATACGACGGCTGGCGGAGAGGGAAATGTCCAAGTCAGACACAGCTGATGATCAGGTGCAGGCAGGAAGATACTGACTGAACGAGGAAGGAAGGAATGCAATACATTCGATTACA
>NW_007577776.1:283915-340012 GCF_000690725.1 Stegastes partitus
ATGGATGGATTTTGGTCTCCAACCATTATATGAACATGATCAACTATGATATTTACGTTTAAAAAAGCGCTCTGCTTGTAAAAGAAGTGCATGTAGATATAATCATTTGGTTTCACCTCAGACAAATCTGACATTAGAACATGTTTTTTACTTCTTGAATTAAATACCTGACAATCGTTGTTACCACTGTCGCACGAACAAACAAATATTGCAACACGCTCTCAGTAGCTTAATACAGACAGATATTAAACATACCACGACATAAACTGAGCTGTAAAATCTCAGACGACACACAAATCTAAACCGTTTCATGATACACGTGATCATATCAGCTACAAAGCACGTAAATACATCTGTAGGGAAATTAAGCGCACTCTAAAAAACTGATTACTGGATTTTGAATTTGTATTTCAAAATCAGCTCATGGTGTTCACTCCGACCTTTGACAACAGTTTAACAGGTAACAACTTAGGTCATCTCTGTCGAGCATAAACCTGAATTTTAACAGCTTTAAAAAACATAAATGCTTCAGTGGGAAGCTACATTCATATTCAACATATTGCTGCTTCTGTGCTTCCATCTCCTCCTGCACACTCAGCATGTATGCATTAATGAACAAACACAAAACAGGTACATCCTCTTATCACGGACATGACAATTATCCACTGTAGTTATGATCACGTATGACATGAATTACCGCAAGTTAAAACAAAACTCTTGTAAAAAAAAAAAAAAATCTTTGTTATTTATTATAATTCCTTTATTGTCAAAGATGACTGCAGCAGAGGTGAGGAGGATGAGAGTCGCCATGGAAACGTTTTGGGAAGACTACTGCCGCTGACCCCATTGTGTAGGAAAGTGATAGAGGAGCGCTGGCGGCTGATGCCCTGAAGGCAGAGGAAAACACCTGCGCCGTGACACCCACACTTATGATGTGTTTGGGCTCTGCGTTGATACCAGCTTCGTGGAGCGCACTGACAAACAGGGATGAATGCATATGAGTGTTAATTTGTAAATGTCACATCAACTGTTTCTAAAAATGTTAAATATTATTTGCAATAAGTTTTAATCGATACACTAAAAAAAAAAATTCTCATAGTTCCAGGTACTGTTGTACACCACAGACCATCAGAGAAGATAATCATAAACCTGAGACCAACCTGTTTGACCCATGAAGCTTGTCTTGTTCAGTCCCTTTACTGCATCTCACAGATTCATCTGTAATGTGTAAATGTACAATATTTTCACAGTATGAACAATGTGTCATGATCACAATTAAGTTATACAAAGCAAGTCTGAAGGACGACCTTCTTTCATCTGCGTAATATTGTAAAAATCAGGAACATCCTGTCTCAGAGTGACGCTGAGAAACTAGTCCATCATTTATAACTCTAGACTGGACTATTGTAATTCCTTATTGTCAGGGTGTCCCAATAACTCTCTCAGAAACCTCCAGCTGATCCAAAATGCTGCAGCCAGGGTTCTGACAGGAACCAGTAACAGATCATATTTCACCTGTATCAGCTTCTCTTCATCGGCTTCCTGTGAAGTCCAGGATAGAATTTAAAATCCTGCTTCTAACATATAAAACTCTCAACGACCAGCTGTGACCATGTGACCTTACAGACCTTATTGTACCGTATCATCCTAACAGAGCCCTTTGCTCTCACACTGCAGGTCTACTGGTGGTTCCAGAGTCTCCAGAAGCAGAATGGGAGGCAGAGCCTTCAGTTATCAGCTCCTCTGTTGTGGAATCAGTTGGTTCTAATGATGACTGAGATCCTCTCCTCTCCTCTCCTCTCCTCTCCTCTCCCTTCCTTCCTTCCTTCCATACATTTAGAACCACCATTACATGTCAGCAACTTTGTGTTTCCCCCGAGGTCCTGTGCTCCCTACAGACGTCTCTGGATCCGGAGCTTCACGTCTCTGACCTCCAGCCGCTGGCCTCACCGACCCCCAAAATACTTATACTCATATTTATTGTTCTGTTCTATTGCTTTCTCTCCATCTGCTATCCTGTTTTCTCCCACCCCCCCTCATCCCCACTCTCACCCCACCAGTCTAGGCAGATGGGCGTCTTCCCTGAGTCTGGTTCTGCTGGAGGCTTTTTCCCCCCTTCCCCTGGGCGGGGGTTTGGTTCCTTCCCACCGTTGCCAACCGCTTGCTCAGAGGGAGTCTAAAAACTACTCTTGCAAAATTATTTACTCTCAGAGGTTATATTGAAACTATCATTTCACAAATGCCAAAGAACTGGCAAGGACTCAGTCTCTATAAGGTACTAGATACAGCTGTAGGTTTTGTGGAACTAGTGACAAAAGGATTCAGTCTAAATAGCTGATGTATGGCAATCGTCCTTAAGGTTATACAATAAAACATTTTCAAAAATACAAAATATTAGTTGCACTTCAGCATTTTGGTTGCACATTTCATTTAGATAGACACATTTGACAGCCACACCAGAAGATGAGGGGCATACGATTTAACCAGCAGAAAATGGGTTCTACATTTACTGTAGTATCCAGTTGGCCAGGTGGAGCCTCTTACTGTTTAATGAGAAGGAGTTACAGGTGTGTTTGCTGATCACACACCCACATCCAGGCATCGGTGACTGTTAGCTATCAGTCGCTGTCATCTGCAGCTAGATTGATGAGGCTAGCTAATTCATGTTAACTGCCGCATCCATCCATCCATCCATTATCTATACACCGCTTAATCCTCACTAGGGTCATGGGGGGGCTGGAGTCTATCCCAGCTGACTCAGGGTGAAGGCAGGGGACACCCTGGACAGGTCACCAGTCTATCACAGGGCTACACTTGGTGACAGACAACCAAGCACACTCACATTCACACCTACGGACAATTTAGAATCACCAATTAACCTCAACATGTTTTTGGACCTTGTGGGAGGTAGCCGGAGAACCCACGGGGATGCAAACCCGCAACCTTCTAGGTGCGAGCACCAGTGCTAATCCCCAAGCTATACCGTGCAGCCCCTGTGAACTGCCCAAATTTGATTAAATTACATATTAAGCATGAACGTCCACAGGTCTTACGAGCAAAATTTAACATCGAGGAAACCTGGTTGATTTGCAGTGAGAAAATCAAGTTAGCATCATCACTTTAAAAATAGATGTTACAGCGCTAGGTTGGAAAATAACCATTAGTACATTTAGTTGTGATGAAAAGTATAAAAACCCTTCAGATCTGCAAAAAGTGCACACACAGTAAAATCAGTGTGTGAAGAGAGCGTGAGTAGGCCATCAAACTGTTATACGCTCAAGGTGACTTGTTTAATCCTGGAGGGTGATGATGGAGGTCTTTCTTTATGATGAATGATTGGAGTGGTTGATAATGGCTGCATGAACTCCAGGTATTAGGTTCTGCTGTCACTGATGTACATGGATTTACATGAGTTTTTGCGTGTTGCACATTTGAATGATGTGTTTATTGTGTTTTATGTACATATGTGTGTTTGGACTTTCACATATTTCCATTTGAGCACAAGAAAGTTGTGGTTCATTTCATTCATTTAACATGTTACAGAGTCCCCCTCTGAACGCCTCAATCTGAGGACTGTGACCAAAAAGCATTTACTATTCACTTGTGTTTTTTTGCAGCACTGTCGGGATATTTTGTGGGAATAATTGTACCCTGTACCACTCAAATTATTCCACAGTGCAACCTAGAGGGCAGCACACCTTCATGCATTGCATAGGCAGGGGGGGTACAGATACATTTTGACAGACTAGATGAAAGAAATAACCTGACAGCTACATGACACTGTATAATTTTCTTCGCTGAACTCCTTGAACTATTTTTGCACAAAACCCCGAGTCCAGAAACATTTAAAATACTCTTTCAAATACACTCTTTCAGCTTTCATTCTGGGATTGCACGAGCAGAACTCCTCATTACAGGTCATTGGATATGAACAAAACCTCCAGGAAAAGGTAGTTAGCAAACTTTGAATTTATAAAATATAATTAGAAACTTGTTTCTCCCTGAGGCCAAGAATGAATCCGCACATGCAGAGAGACTTAAAACTTAGGAAATTGGACTCTACAGATGAACAACAGCATGGTTGTTAGTTCAAAAAACTTAAAAAAGGCAATGTTCAAATGCCAAAGCATGAAGGATTGTGATGATTTATTGGTTACACAGATGAGATGGAGAAGGAGAGGATGTCTAGACGAGAAAGAATTTGATCCACATGCTTATCTATACATGCAGAGTGCTGACACAATTTCTTGCATGAGTCAGTTCTTTTGTATTCTGAGAGTCCATCACTGCTGTCGCCATGGTGGAATTGATCTGCCAGAAGACCCTGAGGGAAAAATGAGCCGTGACCTCTGCTTCTGTCTGTACATTGTGTGTCAAGTGAGCAGCAAGTAGCACATATTCAGCACAATCCACGTGGCAGCTTCATTACATTACGCCAAGAGAAAACATCAGAAAACTTCAGGCATAATTAATACTAGCTTGGCATGGTCAGTTAGTTTGTCGGGATTTGATTTAACAAGAATTATTTGGGAATATATTCATCATAGAAGCATAAAACTAGATTTTGACGTGGCCCCACTGCCACAGAAAGCACTTTAACTTTAAGATGATCATCATTTTAGTTGATATGGCACTTATTCCACAGATTAACTTTCTTAAAGAATTTTGAAATTAGTCAGATTACACCAGTTATTAAATTTCAGACAGGACGCTTTTTTCAGATTTAACCATTTATTTTAGGATGACATGCATTTTGTGTTTAGTGGTGACTCTGTTCGAGTGACGCTCTGGAAGAACAGTAAAACTGGTTAATGTTGGAAGAAAAGAACGACAAAAACATCAGAGCATATGCGCTGTCTGATAGGAAGAAAAACGTGGCCCAGACACGAAAGATAATTCCAACTGAAATGTGTTGGTTTGAAATTCGTAATGGGGGACACGAAAAAGTTGGGCAATTCGTGTCCCTGGACATGAATCAATAGATTAAATTTTGTGACTACTTGACAAATTGCCGTGAGACTGGGTTGGATCTTTCAACACATCCGTCAGGACTTTTCCTCCACAGCCTGATTCAGATGAACTGAACAGAATTTAACTGGACTGGTATCATTACCTTCCAGTATGAGGCTACAGAGGTGAAGCTGGAGGAGAAGAGCCACACCAGCAGGGGGCGCTGGAGCTGCAGGAGTCACGATGTTCCGGGGGACCGACTCTGACGTCACTCAGGTGGGCGGGGCCATCAGACTTGAACCCAGAAGTTGTGAGGTGACAGGCGCTGATTTCAGGGCTTGAATTAGAGTTTATGGTGTTTAGAGGAGAGACTGGTGGACTCCTGGAGGAGACATGACGAGGGGAGGCTGGGTGTGAGGACTTCCGGAGCTGGAGCAGGATTAAAGTGGATAAATCTCAGATATTCTCGGAGGAGCTGGAGCCGGTGGACCGGCGGGATGGGCGGAGCTGGGACGCCTGAATGTCTCAACAACATTGGGTTATTATGAAATCATGTCCAGACATTCAGACAGTGTTAGACATAGTTCTCACTAAGTCATGATCTGGTCTAATGCTTTGACCAAACATCCCAGTCAGGCTCAACTGTGTCATGGTGTGCTGTTGTTGACTACAATTTCATTTTCGGGTGCTCTCACTCCAGATTTGGTGAAACATAGCTCGATGGTCTCCTTTCCTACTGATCATTTTATTT
Organism: Stegastes partitus; assembly: GCF_000690725.1. Classification (NCBI taxonomy): domain Eukaryota; kingdom Metazoa; phylum Chordata; class Actinopteri; family Pomacentridae; genus Stegastes; species Stegastes partitus. Next base: position 289,617 of record NW_007577776.1, read on the forward strand.
GGGCTTTTACAGTGCAGTGAGTTTTGCTTTTGCAGATCCTACAATTCTACAGTTTCATTCAGCAGACGCTTTTATCCAAACCGATGTACATCTGAGAGCAGATACAACACAAGCAAGGATCTAGTCAGGAGAAAACAATCTAGATAAGAGCCATAGAACAGATTCAAGTGCGATAGGGTGTTGATGCCAACAGCAGGCTGTGTGGGAGGGAAGAGGATTTTTTTTATTTTTTGCTTGTTTGTTTGTTTTCAGTCTGTCAAGTGCAAAGGTGCTCAGTGAAGAGCTGGTCTTTAGTCTGTTCTTCAAGACTGAGAGGGAGTCAGCAGATTGAACAGAGTTTGGTAACTTGCTCCACCACCGCGGAACCACAGAGGAGAAGAGTCCAGCTACAACTGCACACTTTTTCTTCTTTTATTTACTACTGAAACTGGATTACGCTTTATTTGACTGTGAAAACATGAGATTAAACAAGCAGTTGATGAGGAGCATGTTGGGTTACTTCTGGCCAATCTGTGCTTTAATCAGGATGTACGACAATAAGAGTGACTGTAGGCTTGGAGGAGGAGAAGCAGGAGGAAGGTAGGCCGCAGACTTACAAGAATCAGAATCTGTTTTATTGTCATTACGCAATGTTTAATGGAATTGCACATGACTTCTTTCCTTACATACAACAGCAGTGATGTCACTGCATTCGGGGCCAGAGGGGCCTGGCCCCACCAGAGGTCGCTGTGGAGCTCGATGTCGGTTTAAAATAATTAAGTGTAAAAAAATTGTTCTTTATATGGTCAAATTTATAAAGAATGTTTTTATTAAGAAAAATAATAATCTAAAACGATCAATTATGTCACCATAACTATTTTGTTATCAACATTTATGCATAATCCAAAAGTCACAGAATGCCGACAGGTAGCCTCATTCCTCTTGACGCACCTGAGAATGGGGCCGGCCCATCAGCGTTTGTTTAAGTGATGAGCTGCTCAAATCATGGTGCGCATGTCCAAAACTGCTCTCCGTAGACAGCAGCGTGGCACAGTTAGTGGCCTCAAGCTGAAGTCATACAGTTAAAATTGTGGAATGACATACACCAAGACGTAATAAACGTGTGCAGCTTTGGTGGATGGTAGGACACAGCAAGCTTGGTTGTTTTTTTTATTGTGAGGGAACAATATAAAAAAATAAGTAAAAACGATTGAAGTCGATTCTTTGATAACGGCTAAATTTAGATGAAAGATCGCGGTGCGTCCTTTCTATTAAAGAAATGAACACCACTGGTGAGTGACAGTTTTTAGTGACCCTTTATTTTTAATGCTATGCATAAAAATAGGTTGTATTCTTGAATTATATAAAATTGCATTTCGTGTGTAGGTTTTGCCATTTTGTGTGGCTCATTTCATTCAGATCAGTCTCAGGTTGTACTGTATGTATCACAGAAGAATCAGATGCTTGGAGCTGCAGAGTGTGTTGTGCACCGCTCAACTTTTCATGCCAGAGTCACCACTGTATAACAGTGACATGTACACAGAGGGATATGTTCAGAAACATCACAATATACATAAGTAGCTTGGACAGATATTAACAGAAATATAAATAAGTAGTGCAAGGTGATAATACTGGGCTGCAAGGTGGCGCAGTGGTTAGCACTGTTGCCTCACAGCAAGAAGGTTGCCGGTTCGCATCCTGGTGAGGACACCCAGGATCTTTCTGCGTGGAGTCTCCATGTTCTCCCCGTGCAGCGTGGGTTCTCTCCGGGTTCTCCGGCTTCCTTCCACACAGTCCAAAAACATGCTGAGGTTAATTGGTGATTCTAAATTGTCCATAGGTGTGAATGTGAGTGTGGTGCTTGGTTGTCTGTCTCTAAGTGTGGCCCTGCGATGGATTGGTTGGTTGGTTGGATGGATAGATGGATGGATGGATGGAAGGTGACATTACCTGCATTCACTGTGCAAAATCAAGGTAGATAAGTCTGGCAAAACACTAGCAAAAAGACAAAAATAAAGAAACCAGAAGAGGGTTGAGCCGATGCGTCTGCACGCGTTCAGTACCTTCTGTGTCGTCCAGTTCTTTTAGATTTTTTTATTCCATTATAGACTTATTTTTCCTGGTTCACCAACTGCCATTTTGTTTGTTCACCCATCTACCTTGTTGAACTACGTTTTTAAAAACAAAAAAAATAAAAAGTTTCACGTGTCTACATCTGGGTCTGCAACAAGAGTCCATTTGTAAAACCCAGAATAGGTCGTATCTAAGTATTTTGTGTGTGCGTACTACCACCTTTTCTGTTCCAAACACAAATACAGGACTCTTGGTTTCCACGGTAGCAGTTTCCATGTCATAGACTGCAAGAGGACTCATCACGCTGAGGGATAAGTCCATATTTTTCTGTTCAGGGTTACACAGGAAAATAGGCTGATATAACTTGTTGGGTTACTGTGAAATACCTTGAATTTCTCTTCATTCTTCATTCATAAAAGGTACAGGAGGGTGCTTTCAGTCTTATTCTACTTAACCTCTCTCCACGAGTTTTTCTTTGACTTTGTGTGGATACTCGATGGCATGAAGTGAAATACTGGCACATACACTCCTCTTCAGCCATTCATTAAATAACTGAATAATAAACTTCTCTCAGACCCCTGATATTAGACCCTCCGTTGGTGCAGATAATGTTTCAGGTATTATTCCCGACTACACTGATATGTTGATTACATTAGCATTCTAACATCCTAACATGACACGGTGACCATTATAATGCTAATGTATATTCTGAGTATAGCCCCACAGAGCCTCGATCATGGCAGTAGACTCTTGGTCCTGTACAAATAGTCATCTTGCATTTTCCTTATCGCTCTGCATTATAATAATATAACGTATAGCAAGCTTTGGTCTGGCTCTTTTTAGCATGCATAGCTGACTGAAAATGAGCTGCCTCTGTCTACTTGTGGGTTTTTGCAAAAGTAACTGTGGAAAATGTACCACCATTATTATGTCAGCCTCCGTGGACAACCTCTGCAACAGTAAATAAGGCTCAGTTGAAATATCCTTACACCAACGCTACTCGGTGCAAAGATGCAACCTGGAACCAAGCAGGCTTACCAGAGTCAGTGTATTTTCTTTCTTCTTTTAAAAGGAGCCTATCCGCCCCTAAACACACACAGACATCTACACGCAGGAACACACACTCCTGTCAGGCCGCATTAGACGCCCGTCTATTGAATTTCCCTGAACAGCGTCAGGGATCAGACGTTTATCCAGCACGGTTAAGGTGTGTGCATGAGTCTTCATTTGTGATCCTGCTGGTATGTGTGTATTTTAGTGTTCATCACACTCACGAGGAAAGGTTAACGTATGTGTGTGTGAGTGTGCGTGTCAACGATGTGTGCATGTGTGTGAATAATATTTGATGAGACATCAAACAGCTTCAATTATTTCAGCACCTCGGGTGTCGTCCTCATTATCCACTTAGAGTGACCAGTGTGTGTGTGTGTGTGTGTGTGTGTGAGTTAACAATCTCACCCGTGTTACGTGGAGAGAGACGAGCCTCCCTCAGAGTTAATTTTTCTAGGTGATCTCAGTGATCAGATGTAAGCCGGTCTGGAATTTAAGAAGAAGATTTGCTGTCCTGGAGAACTACAGTCAGTTTGCTCTTATCATTGACTGTATGTAAAAGATAGACTGATTGACCTCGACGCCACCCACTGGTTTGTAGACGACCGTTTTTAAGCCTTGAGTTTGCCAGTTGGGCATCTATGTGTCGGCCTTTTTTGACCAGACATGACAAGTGAGGGGGGAATCCAACTGAGAACTGAAGGATGCTGCATACAGCAGCCCACACTCAGGAGTCTGACTGAAAAGAACTCTAAGAAAATGACCCTACATGTCTTTTTGCTAATGAGTTTATGGTCTTAATCAAGTGCCTCAAATCTGCTTCAATACAGCATGGGGTTCACTTTGTATGCTATGGTCCCATTTATAACACAACAGACGGTAAAGCAGGGTATGTTTTTGGTTGTGGCTACCTTGTGGTCAGCTCCCCGCTGACTGGTAAAGGAATGCAGATTTGAATAACTCTTGCACCAATTATTAAACCAGTAGACTATGTCCATCTTTTGCATACAGTCTGTGGTCAACAAATACTTTTCAAAGGCAATAAATTCACCCACAAAAACTGCTGTGGGCCAGAGCCGGCTAAGGATTTGTTTTTTCTTTCTTGAAATTACTCTAATTTCAAGTATTACCTTCATCATAAAAGCATTAAAGTAGTCTAAAGTACGGTGGCCCAGAAGTGTCACAACAAAACAAAAGCCACAACACAACACAATAAGCCACAACACAACACAATAAGCCACAACACCACACAATAAGCCACAACACTACAAAATTAGCCGCAACACTACAAAATTAACCACAACACTATTAATGGACACTATTTGCCATCAGTATTTTACTTACTTTCGAGTTGTTTCCAACAATCTCCGGCTTCTGCCCACTTTGTGTGGCGTTGCGCACTTCACAGTATAACTTCCGAGTTGTTGCGGCCAATTGTGTTGTATTTCGGCTTATTTTGTAGTGTTGTGGTTAATTTTGTAGTGTTGCGGCTAATTTTGTAGTGTTGTTGCTTATTGTGTTGTGGCTTTTGTTTTGTTGTGACACTTCAGGGCCACCGTACAAAAGTCTGCAATTCCCACAAAACCTAGACATCAGAGTCAATGCATCTGTATATAGCAGTTCATAGAGGTTAAATGCTAAATTGCTAAAAGGCTGCAAATGTTGCGTTCACAACTTGCCTCAGCTGTCCACAACTGGCCCAGAAACAAATCAATGTCGGTATTATCGCTTCCCGGGAGTCGGAGGATGTATACTGTTAATGTTTTATATAATTTTATTTATAGTTTTTATTTCATATTAGAGTCCATGTACATTGTTTAGTAAAATAATTGTTATTAATTGTAACAAATGCTCATATAATTCTATCAATAATGTAGTAAAATACATGTGTAATGTTTGAATCATTCCAACGACATGTAAGTAAGAGCTCTGAAACTCCTTCTGTTTTACTGATAATTGTCACTCCTGCTATGTTAAACCTGTCATCTAAAAAAATATAAATTTCATATTAGAATATTGATAAAAGTATACAGAACACATACGGCTCAAACCCTTTTTGTTCACAGAACTGGAGCCTCAGGAGCTTTTCCAAAAAAAAACCTTATTGTGGGTTTTTACTGGGTTTATTCTCTCTAAGTGAAATAGATTCTCAACTTGTTGAGCTGTACAGTAATAATGCCGCTAAATGAAGCCGTGCAGCTACAGCGGCACAAACTGTATGCGTTGCCACAAGAACCTATATGCATTCAGTTGCAGGATACGCCTAAATATGCTTTTATGTTTCTAATTTGCTTCTAAGTCTGTTTTGCACTGCTGGTACTGCCACTGGGTTTAGAAAAGCGATCAGTCTAGTAGTCTGGTATTAATCTTCAACCAGTAACATTAATGTCACTATGATTTGGACAAAATCTAAGCTGATTTCAGTTTACCTTTTATTATGGGACAGTGTCAGTCTGACATGCAGCTCCTGAGTATCAAGTATATATGTGTACAATTGAAAGTTTCAGAGCGCTAACATGCAGCTGTCACGCTAGAAATAAGCAGCTGCATTGAGAGTCACTGAGTGAGGAAATAAACATGGTTACCTACATGATCAACAGTTTGCTATCAGCAATCTTCTCCTGCATGATTTGCATTAACAGTGCTGTACATTGTAATATTTATACAGATTTCTCATAGATCTCCAGTCTAATGACGTGTTTGTTTTAACTGAAGCAGGCATCATGCCATTGATCATTGTTTTCATGCTCAGAGCCTCATGAAGAAAACTTGGTAAACAAACAGTGGCGTCTCTGGCATGGAAAGTTGAGCAACACAACACAACACACACTACAGCTACAAGCATCTGATTCTTCTGTGATACAGACAGTACAACCTGAGACTGATCTGAATGAAATGAGCCACATAAAATGGCAAAACCTACACACGAAATGCAATTTTATATAATTCAATAATACAACCTATTTTTATGCATAGCATTAAAAATAAAGGGTCACTAAAAAAATGTGACTCACCACTGTTGTTGTGGCAAAGTGCTAAGTTTAGCCGTTATCAAAGAATCGACTTCATTATTTTTATCTATTTTATTGTCTTGTTCCCTCACAATGAAAACCAACCGAGTTTGCTGCGTCCTACCATCCACCAAAGCTGCACACGTTTTCTACGTCTTGACGGATGTCATTCCAAAATTTCAATTGGATGACTTCGGCTTGAGGCCACTAACTGTGCCACGTGGCTGTCTACGAAGAGCAGTTTTGGACATGCGCACCATGATTTGAGCAGCTCATCACTTAAACAAAAGCTGATGGGCCGGCCCCAACCTCAGGTGCGTCAAGAGGAATGAGGCTACCTGTCGGCCCTATGTGGGCAAAGCCTTTGGCTGATGCATAAATGTTTATAACAATATCATCTTAGTAACATAATTGGTCTTTTTAGAGCATTATTATTCTTGATTAAATATCCTTTATAGATTATTATTCGATAAAGACTGATTTTTTTCCACTTAGTTATTTTAAGCCAGCATAGAGCTCCAGAGCCAGCCCCCACTGGCCCCAAATGCAGAGATGTCACCATAAACAAAGAGCGCTGAACACCACTATTGTGATACTCATTATCTCTGAGTGGGGGATTTTAGGATTTGTAGAACCAGCTAACGCAACGAAAGCTTGGCTATGTTGATCTTGAACCATGATGATGATGGTGACATATCTCTCAAGAGTCTCTGATAGGTCAGATCGTGTCACGGTGACTGTGAAGGCTGCACACATCGTGTCACTGGACCATTCATTAACACCTGTGACCTGTATGAAGGTATCTGCACTCATGTTCTCCACTCATATACTCATTAGTAACTGACAGGTATGTACATATGGCTGGTGTGCAGCTCTAAAAATAAAACACAGAAACCTGATGAGGTCTAAGCAATTCATAGATTATGACTGGTTTTAGCCTAACGATGCTTATGAATATGCAGATTTAGGCTCTACTTATCTTAATAAAAAGTAAGACTCTGTCCCTTTTTGTAGAAGCTTTGAAATGAACAAACCCCTTTCTCTGTCTCTCGGCACTGATTCCTGGAACCCAGTAAAATCAAACAGTAATGCAGAGCACTAATGTGGTCCACACAGCTCTGCAGTGCCATGCGGACGTGTACATGCATTTTAAGAATCTGTGGGAATATGTGTGTCTCCGCATGTTTGTCATTTATCATTATGTGAAGCTAAGCGCCGCTGTGGGACTTTAATAAGTCTGTCATGTGTAAACAGCGCAGCAGATCACGCACAATTTGGTTGGGCAGTAATGAGCCAAGAGGACAGAGGGAGGGGTTAAAGGTGAGAAAAAACCTATTTCCCAGCCCGACGCCGCTCATATGAGGCTGCAGGTATTTCTGGGAAAAATGGTTTAAAGATGCGCCTCATTGTTGTGCACCTATAGGTCCGTATACAACGTAAACAACGGGTGATTTACCGCGTTAGAATGGTCCTGAATTACATGAAATATGTATAGTCAATAAGAGAGGTCACTAAAAGTGTCACAGCTGTTACATATTTATTTGTAAAAAAGAGGATTTTTGTGTTGAGGCATTTCTATGGATGCTTTTAGTGACGTGTTCTGAATACAACAGGTGCAGTGGCTCGGTGTAGAGACTTTCAGCTGTGTTCAACGCACAAGATACATACAGAAAAGTGTTAGCATTGCTATTATATATTAATTATTAATGTGTTTTGTAATGGTTCATAATCTGACAGTGGAGGGTTACAGCTAGAAGGTCCTGGGTTCCATTCCTGGTATGCTGTATATTGGTTGGTTCTCACTGGGTTCTCCGGCTTCCTCCCACAGTCAAGAGAGATGTTGAGGCTAATTGGTGATTCTAAATTATCTGTAGGTGTGAATGGACTGGCAACCTGTCCAGGATGTATCCGTCCTTCACCCTGAGTCTTCTGGAAGTCTTCTCCTTCAGCCCCCCTGTGACCCTACAGAGGAAAAAAGTGATGTGTAGATAATACATGCGTGCATAATCCGACAGTTTTCTTTTCATTAGCAAAATCGAACCCATAAATAACTCCTCTACATAATATCCTTTTATTTTTATTTTTATTTTTAAAGGGTTTAGATTTCTGTACCTACTAAAGCAGGATTCTCAAAGAAATAGTTTCAAGAAGCATATCTTTCCCATTTATATGATGACTTTGCCATCGCTATTTTTCAGACAACCAGAGATCGGGCAGAACTTTTCACCCTGGTGACCCAAAAAGAAGAGAAGAAGCTTCAAACATTTAGTAGAAGAGTTGTATTTTAACCCAAAACAAGTTGTTTTGGTGACTAAACCTGAGCAGAAAACAAGAAAAACATTTTAAAAACACACAAGAAAAACAGTAAGCAACGAGACTGATGGTCCCTCACAGGACGTGAACCTCAGTCTTTTGGCTTATTCCTCCATCCTTTTGGCTTATGCCTCCATCCTCTTCTTCCAAATGCGTATGCAGACTTTGTGGCACTTTCAAACTGGACACCTTCCAAAAATACATTTTCTACAAAAAGAATGAGGTTTAGTTGTATAGGAATGTAATTTGATGGAGACAGTGTTGGTCCTGGGTGAAAAGACACTGTTGAGACTCCTTGAACTGGACGTTGACTTTAACTCTTGTGGTTCTTGGGTTGCACCATGTAAGTGTTGGTGACAGTATATTCTGCTCCACACTTGAATTCAGCAACGCGTACTTCTCTTTTTAGTAAGATATTGTCTAGGTTTGTCTGCAATTTACTAGCAAACAACACACAGGTTACTGTGGGCCATAGCCAACACACAACTAGAGTAAATACTGCATTATGGGCTCATTTGAATGAAAGCTGCTCAGTGGCACATAGAGTAAAAAAATCTCCAGGATTGAGGCTTTCAAAGGTTTTGTGCAGTTGTCCACTTTTTTTTCTGTCTGTCCAAAGTTAAACACATAAATTAGCTGCCCAGAATGCTCATTTTGATTACTCCATCTGGGGATACTTGTAAGCTGACCAAGCGTTGGATGATTGGGGCAGCTGGCATATTCATGCAGCATGTGTGAGGCTGTGATAGTTTTCTGTTTAACATGTGCTGGTGGTGCAGAGGTCACAGCAAAAATAAATAAATAAATAAAAAATCCAGCACATGAAACGATTTTTCCTCATTGTGACAGCTTTTATGGACTGCACAGAGAGCTGCGAATTCACTCTGGATGATTTATTATTTTCTTCCAGTTCATTTTGAAACTCTTTCTTCAGGATAGTTATTAAAGCTGCAGATTCATTAGTCGTAGTTCCACAGTTGGGATTGTTGTCATCCAAGGACACTTTACAAGTTTGAAATCAACAGGTTCCTCTTTGTGGCACCGTTTTTTTTTCCCCCTCATCAGTCAGTGGTTGAGCAGCAAGTGCAGGAACATGATCATTTTCTTTCTGCCTCTGCTTCCGAGTACAATCTTACATTTGATTCAGCTCCTCGTCTATGGATTCTGGTTGCACTAAATGCAGGCGACCGTCAGACTAAAGCGACCTGCGACTGTCCATGGCCTGATGCTCCTTTACTTTTAGCTGCCGGGTTTCCAGAAAATTAGACAGCTTCCAATAAAAGGAGGGAGTTTAAAAAAAATGTGCTCATGTGTGGCACTTGTGAAATATCAGAATGTTGTTTAAAATGTCCTTTTAAACATCCAATTAAGTCACAACATCAAGAAGAAGTCTCTGGTGTATAAACGTCGGACAGACAATGACTGTAAACACAACCGATCAAGTATTTTTCAGTGAGATATTACCTTTAGGTTTCTGTTGACGGCAGCGACTACCAACATGTTTCAGTGTATAGCTTCAAAACCATGATAACACTTCTTAAACTATGCACCCCAACTGATGCAATAAAGTAGCTGCAGCAAAATAAATCAAAAACTTAAAGATAACTTTTGGGCTTTTTCTGATCTTTTACTGACTTTTTACTCAGACTTTATTCTTCTTTTTTCTAACAAGCCCAACTGCTGGTCATCACACATACATTTCCCATTTTCAGGTGTGTCTCTGCTGCTTTTTAACTGAACTCGTGGAGCGAACGCCTCGGGGTCGAAATAAACCTCTCAGAACACGCTGAGTGTGAACGTGCTCTGAAATCAATGCCTGTGTTATTTATGCATGATTCACGGGGAGATGGAATATGTTAATAAGACGCAACCAGTGAGTTTTTTCTATCTGTTTGTATGAGGCTTCTTCTTTTTCCTTTTGGTGTAACATACAGGAGTGTGTCTCTCAATCATCAACAGTCATAAAGCTCACAGTGTTTGGTCAGTCATCCCATAGAAGCACAGGTGTGTTTGCATACACTGGGTGTGTAATGTGTGTGGCTCACATGCAGCAAATACACACCGGATCACATTATCCACAGCGGAGACTTGGGTGTTTCAAGCACCAACAAAGTGCATGTCAGATGAGGAAGACGAGAGTATTTGCCCTGTTTGGATGGAAACCCAAAGACTTGGCAAACGTTTGATGTGGAAATGAATGATTCAGATTCTCTGGGCACCATCTTGTCTTTCGACACCCCAGCGCTCTTTTTCTTCTTCTTTTGTTTTGGACCAATGCCAGTGGTCTAGATCTATCGTCTTGTTCACTCCAGCACGTACGTTCTTGTATTGAGTTGTTTTAATCCTAGCTTATGTGCTGTTATTTATAGGCCCGCTAAATGTTTGCACCGTTTGTGTTTCGGGTCATGCAAAAAGTTTTCCCTTTTGTGCTGCACCAAGGAAGAGCTGCAGAGCATGCTGAACAAGACAGCATGAAGGGCCACATGTTTTTCCACTGAAAATCATTTTGCAACTATGCTAATAACCAAAATCCAGCTTTGGAACAGATTTTTAATTTTTTTTAAACCAATATTATGCAAGGCTTTTCCTGCATAAAGGGATTTTTGGCAACCCCCCAAAGAGATTTTATCTATTCTTTAAACCAGTTTGTTATTTGGAGTCTTATTCACTCAAGCGTAATAGACTTTTGTGTTTGTCAGGTGGTCAGAAATAATAGATGAATATGTAGATTTTGTCGTATGTGGTGTAATACCCCTAAAGGAACATTCTGACTGTGTTTTGTGGCTTGCCTCAGATCCCTTATTCAGGACATTTGCAGGTTAAATATAGTAATTTGATAGAAAAGAGGGGTTCATGAACTCAGATTTAGAAGGTGGGCTCATACAGGAGCTTTGGGCTGATTTTATCACCCTCATAACCATTTGCAGGAGAAATCTGGTCTCAGGTCTTGGTTGGAACTGATGTTTGTTCCAGTTCATTTGGTCACTTGAGGAGTTTACAGATCCAGTCTGAAATCCACCAAACTGCTTCCAGACTCATCATATTAGACATGTTTGATATTTACTAGGTAAAATTAGGCTGGTTCAGATGATCAGAAAAGTGCCAGATGGCAGAAGCTAAACATTATCGTCCTTAATGCTAACTTAAGCTAGAGATGTTAAAACTGTTAAAATCTCCAGTTGAAGAATAGACAAACCATGGTAACTGCAGTTCCCAACTATTTTGTCATCCAGACTTGTTTCTGCATGCTTATTTCTCAGCGTAAAGTAATATTGTCCATCCATCCGTCCGTCCGTCCGTCCATCCATCCATCCGTCCATCCATCCATCCATCCATCTAGCTATCACCACCATAATCTTTCATAATGTCTCGTATGATGCATGATTATTTTCCAGCCTTCTGGTGTGTGCCTGTCTGAGATTGCAGAGAAGACTGTCTGTGAAGTTTCTCTTCATGTGTGTGATGCAACCTGATTTCAAGATGTGTTTGGATTTTTATTATTCTGAGACTGGCTTAACAAAATATTCGGTGTTAAACTGACATCGGTGTTCACTGAACTCCTCCTGCTTTATGTGATGCAACGGCAGCTCACGGGCACATCTTGAAGTTTGTCTTCTGAATATAACCGAATATAAACCAGTATATTACTGCTGTAATCCTGTCACTGGCCTGTGACGGAGGTTTGTCGCTGTGTTGTTGATCTAAACACACAGATGCTTGTGACTGGACACACACCAGAGCATACCTGTAGTGCACAAACTGCTCCTGTGTTTTATCGATCATCCAAAATGTAGAGACAGATGAGAAATTGAGAAAAGCTGAATGATTTTGCTGATGGGGTTTGGATCCACTTGGCTTCTTAAAGTGGCGTTGTTCTAAGTGATCACCTTTAATCTCTGACATTTCTATTCTGATGCTATTCCAAGATGGGGCTGCAAGGTGGAACAGTAGTAAGCACTGTTGCCTCGCAGCAAGAAGGTCGCCAGTTCGCATCCCGGTGGGGGCACCGGGATCTTTCTGTGTGGAGTCTCCACGTTCTCCCTGTGCAGCGTGGGTTCTCTCCGGGTTCTCCGGCTTCCTCCCACAGTCCAGAAACATGTTGAGGTTAATTGGTGATTCTAAATTGTCCGTAGGTGTGAATGTGAGTGTGCTTGGTTGTCTGTCTCTAAGTGTAGCCCTGTGATAGACTGGTTACCTGTCCAGGTGAACCTGCCTTCACCCTGAGTCAGCTGGGATAGGCTCCAGCCCTCCGCGGCCCTAATGAGGATTAAGTGGTGTATAGATAATGGATGGATGGATGGATGGATGGATGGATGGATGGTATTCCAAGACGACAATGTGCCCATCTACTGGTTTGATTAGCATGAAAATGATGTGAACCGTATGCTATGTTGCCAAATATCAACCCAATTCAACACCTATGGCGGATTTTGAACCAACACATCGGACAGTGCTCTCAGTTTAAAACCTCAAGTGAGGAAATATGTTTTGGAAGAATGATGTTTCATACATGGTTGCAGCTGTTGATTATTAAGTACAGCGTCTGAGCATTCTACCGATTATTCCATGTAGAAATTGGATAATAAATACTTGTGCTTTATTGAAGAGCAAAGACAAAATAAAACAGGGCTTTTAAATTGAAAACTGGTTCCCTCTTTGGAAAAAAATAAACCCTTCTTATTCCTTAAATTGCAGACCCCCATGGCTAAACTGAGTCCTACAGAGAGTTGGGACAGACAGCAGCTCTCTGGGCAAAGTTGGCAGAGATAACGAAGCAGAAAGACTTTCTGCCAAAATATCCTTCACGGTTACTTTGAGGACCTGCTTCTGAATCCGGTGGGTACTAATCATGACATGACACTTGTGAGAAAACACCTGATGTTAGCGAGTTAGACAGCGAGTTGATGGTGTTCGACCGGAGTGAATGAGGGTCGACACAAACGAGTAAAGCAGTGAGCTGCTTGTAGCTACATCTGCATACATGTGTAGTTCAGTTGTACACGCTGACTGTATATGAAGATGGATGAACCTTCCACTGCAGATTTCTTTAGGAGTAAATTTAAAGCTCAGTGCGGCGGCTCCAGCCGTTATCATCCTTGTAACTCCTTGCTAATCCAAAAATGAGCAAAGAGGTGAAGTGTAAGTGAAAGTGAGGCATGTCCTGGGCGGTCCTCTGACGGCTCCACCTGTCACTGAAAATGGCTATGGAATTAATTATGCATAACTAACCACGGGTTAAGCGGTCTATAGATAATGGATGGATGGTTTATGGGGATTGACTCACGATTACATCCAGCTTCAAATCTGTTTTTTTTCCAAGACTTTTTTTCTTTTTTTTTCAGCAGGAAATTATCCTAAACTTTAAACACATTCTGTGGTTTTTCCTGGCCTGCCTTCTCTCTATTTATCTCTTTCTCTATTTTGCAACCACTGAACACAGGGAAGCTGTATGTGGTTAGAATGACACTTCAATGCAAACACTTTGATACGTGGGTGATTTTTAGTAGATACTGTAAACAGATGGAGTATTTAATTTATCCCCTGAGGGAAACTGCAGCGTTGCAGCAGCAGTATGCATTTCAAAAAACAGAAATAAAAAACTTCTGTTATGAAAATGTATACTCAATAAAAATAAATAAAGTAGAAGTGTCAAAAGCATTTAGAATAACATTAGATAGAAGAAGAAAAAAGAAAAGAAAAGAAAAAGTCCCACAGTGCAAACTGGAGTTAAATGTGAAAAATAAAGATATAACAGAGTAACTCGAGTATCTTCAGGAATCTTCTGTTCAGTCCCACACACTCATAAAATCAATGTCAGGATCAGGATCAGAATCAGAATCAGAATCAGAATCAGCTTTAATGGCCAAGTACGTACACAACATACAAGGAATTTGGCTTCGGCTGTTGGTGTTGCCCTAGGAATTTGCACTAATAATGGAAATAGGAAAATTTTAAAAATAAAATAAAGTAAAATAACTACAGAAAGAAAAGAATAAAAAACAATGAATATTAATAAAAAATACAACAAGATAACAAGACAAACATATACAAGAATTTACACATCTAGTACTCAGACCAGATGCAGAGAAATTAAACAAAGACAAACAAATTCCTCGGGAGCCCAGTGCCGAGGCTGCCATCCACAGCGCCATCTTGGTTCTTCACACAACACAACAGCTGTCATTACGGAGATACTTCTAGTTGTTTTTTTTTCTTAAGTTTTGTCGGGTTAAAAATATTGATTCATTTGTTACTGACTGAAGAAATAAGTGTGTCACTTTTTTTAAACTTTTTTTTTCACATCACATGGTCATATGCAGACTGTGTGTCAGGTGTTCATTAAGATAGAAACAGGAGACAGTCTCATTTCTCAGAACCATTAGCAATTAGTGCTTCATTTTATTGTGCAGATGGTGGTTTGTTGCTTTTACCTCAGGCAGCACAGCCTATAAGGTTAAAGTCACGTCCAACATTAAAACCACTTACAGGTGAAGTGAATAAGGCCGATCCAGTGCTGTGCATGCAGATGTTAGCTAAACACTGCTGCAGAGGAAGCACGTTCCTCCTCAAGGGCGGTGGCTTTTTCCAGCAGGACAATATGCACCCTGCTACGCTGCAAACCCTGCTGAGTAAGCCCTACACCTCCAGGTGTTGACTTGGCTCCTCAGATTCTGATCTCAACGAGGATCCACAGAGATCCCAACCCACAGGACCCAAAGGATGTGCTGACAAACACCAGAGGACACCTCCGGAGAGCATGTGTCTGTGCCCTGATGGGTCAGAGCTGTTCTGGTGGGACATGGAGGAGCTACACACTACTAGGCAGGTGGTTTTAATGTTGTACCAGTTGGCCACTGATTTGTTTTACTTGTCACCTAAAGTATTTTTGGCCATATCTATGTCTTTGTTACCGGCTGCAGACAGATGACAGGACACAGGGTGGAGAGAGGTCCAGCAATACAATTTCAGCGTTAAGTTACAGGGCGCCCCGTGGCACAAATTTATCCTTCTGATGACGAGCTACAGGGCCCCAACCGGCCGTTACAGCTATAATTAAACAGCAGAACTCTGTGCCAGCATACTTAGCCCTCTGAGTGCAGAAAGATGAATTATTTTTATCTTATTTGCACAAGATAATTATGGATGGGAATAAGTTCTGATCTTGCGCATAAAGATAAAAATATATTATCTTTTGGGACTTCAGAGGCTCATTATCTAATACAGCAGCAATGAATCTTCCTTAAACACCAGGAGCTCCAGGCCCGTGTGCCATATTTCACAAACACCGATCATCCAAGAGATCCTTTGATGTGGCCAAATGAAATTTTTTAAAAACACTTTGTTCATTTGTCACCTCACGGCTCGCAGGGAGCGACAAAACCTAAAAGCCAAAGTCAGCATGAAGAGAGGTGGACTGTATGATCTCTGCACAGGATTTCAGGCTGATAAAGTTAAACTGTTGGGCTTTCAAAGAGGAAGAAGTCCTCTTGTTTACAGCAGTTAGAGAGTATGCTATGACTGTGTCAGATGAAGGAGTGGAGGGACTACACAGAATGATCACTGACAACTAATCTGGGTCATAAATGTGGACTTTAGTGGATGTGTAATGCATCTGTCTGCACCAATAAGAGACCACTGAAAAAACACTTTGATGTTCACTCACAGATTCAACCAAGGCTCCTACTGACAACTATTTCTCCATCAATTAATCTATTGACTATTTTACTAATGAATGTAAATGATTGATTTTTCTCTAAAAACACAAAATGACCATTTTATTTAAGTTATTTGGAAAAAAACAAAACAGAAATGGACACAAAGGTTTACATATTAAAGTGTTCAACTGTAGATTTGAACATAATGAAAGTGCATTAAAAGAGAGGGCTGATTACACTTTTTCTCCTTAATGTATAATTGCATAAATATTCATCAGAATGCAGGAAATTGAGCGTTTAATGCTTCAGTTTCCTTGAGGAGGACGCCCTGCAGACCCCTACTAAATGTACATGAAATCTTCACCCACGCCTCTTCATATTTAGTCATATGTACCAACTATTTCTCGTCTGACCTCTGCACAGACTCCTCAGTGTGTGAAAGCTTTCTTTTCCACATGGTCGCCGTCTGTCGGCCCTTTGTCGAGACGTCAGGAAGGTAAAGAGAGAAAACAGCACCACCTTCAGAAACTCAAGCTGCATAGAGGTTTTATTTATGCCCTCTGTTTACAAGTGAACTCTGGAGAGAAACGCGGCAACTTGTAATCGCACGTTTAAAGACAAAAAAACCCCAGAATAAAATAAAACAAGTCAACATCCTTTTTACTTTCTGATAAGGTTTGGAGCCAAATATTAGTTTGAGATCAGCCAGGCTTTTTCACCTTCTGACTGTTCCTAAAGCATATTTTAAAAGGCAATTACAGTGAAGGGTGCTTTTAAATAATAGCCTTAACATTTTTTATCTGCCATTAGCTGCCTGGCTGTCATCCAACAGCCAAATATCTCCTGCAGTACTATTACCCTGTACAGCTGCATAATGTGTCTGAGGCACTCAGCAGCCAGTTTGCAGTGGCCTCTCTAATTCATGATAGGACATTTTAAATCTGATATGATATCGCAGGCACTTAAAACACACACAAACACAATAACACACACGCTGGCTAATTTTACAGTAAATTCAACATTATAGATGATGCACACGCACATATAGCAGCTAAAATTTGAACTGGGTTCTTCACGGCAACGACTTTAATTGGAATGTTTCAGGAAACAAAGGAGCAGATAAGAAAAGAAGTCAAGGATGTATATTGAGCATGACTACATAAACGGTCCACGTACACATATTCTGTAAAAAATAGAGCCAGATTTTGGAAGCAGTGTGCTGTTTTTCTACAATACTGTGAAATCTTGATGCTTTATTGGAGTCAGAAGCAAGAATGTCCATTAACACTGCAGTGAAAATGAATGAATGGTGTGAATGAGCAAAACTTTCTCACACAGCTCTGTTCTAAATACTTTACTGTTGTTTGACAGATTTTCCCTGTTTAGTTAAATTACTAATAACATACGGTAAAAGTACTTTATTTCTATGTTGACTATAAAGAAAAAGCAGGCCAAAGCTGTACATAATGTCAAAATGATTATTTTTGTAATAAATACTTTAAATTTTTTTTTTACAATGTCTGACCATAAGTGACACAGTTTTACTGCATTTACCTCAAAGATAAAATTTCATTTTCTTTGGTTTCCAAAGTACATTTAACAGACTGATTTGTCAGACATTGTTGCCTTTGAATAACTTGTGTCTTATTCTTTAGGAGTCTTAGTGACATGTGCATTTATAAATCTTGGTAAATCTCAATTCTAGATCATTTCCACAACATAAACCTCCAAGGACAATCAGGGAACGTCCCCCAAAGATTTCTGTTTTCTGGGATTGTTATTTAAAGTGCAATAAATAAATATAAATCCATAAACAATATGTATTCTTCTTCCTATTATGATTAATGTTATTATTATTATTATTATTATTAATAATAATAATAATAATAATAAGAAGAAGAAGAAGAAGAAGAAGAAGAAGAAAGTTTTAGAAAGCACAATACATTAAAAAATGTGAAAATAATGGCAAATGCTGATACAATGATATTAGTCACACATTTTAAAAGAACAAATAACTGTTTGTTTTGTAAAAATACAGATTTCTATGTGGACATTATATACAGTTGTCTGTTTTGTTTCGTTTGTTAATGTATTTTTATGGTCCAGTATTTTTGACATTATTTACAGTTTGACCAATTTCTTTTCTTTAACATTTAAATGAATAATTTTGCTTTGACACAGTAAAAGTGATAAAATTTGTAAAACAACAGTAAAGTGTTGTTAAAAAAAATGACAACCGTTAAAAACATTTGTTACTGTGCACTGCATCAAATCTTCCTGTTCAGTCAGAAGCACTTCAGTGATCCTATAAGCAGATTTTCCAATAATATGCTGTATTTATGTGGCGCTGCAACCAACCTGAACTGTAGTTACCTGTAAACTAAAACATCTTCCTTTATACTGTACAACCACTAATGTGACTTCTAGACATATGTCATGACTAACTGTGTGTTTTTAGTCTTTATCATCTGGAGTTTAGATCCACCAACTCGGTTTAACATTTTAAAAATTGTTTATATGCCGCTAAGACACACAAAACAATGAAGTGTAAAGATAAGGCAGGTTTAATTTTATGGATCAGGAACATTCATTCAGAAGTTACATAAGTTTATGAAACCATGTAAAAGAAAGGAGAGAACAAACGTGGCCTCATCAGTGTTCACTTATCAAACATTTTCTTTAGTGGATCAAACCCTCGAAAGAGAAGGAGGGAAAGGAGGAATACAAACGGAGAAATTGATTTAGGACAAAAAAGAAATGTAATGAGAGTAAAGGGCAGGACATAAAGAGAACGTATCTGTGGTAAATGAGGACCGATTGTGTGTCAGAGGAACTCAGGAGCA
Source organism: Stegastes partitus (assembly GCF_000690725.1). Classification (NCBI taxonomy): domain Eukaryota; kingdom Metazoa; phylum Chordata; class Actinopteri; family Pomacentridae; genus Stegastes; species Stegastes partitus. The sequence goes on from NW_007577776.1 coordinate 308,541, forward strand.
GCCAGAGAGAGAGAGAGAGAGAGAGGAGCGAGGCGGGGGAGAGAGAGCGCACCGCCGCTGGACGCTATAAGCGGCTCCGCACCGACAGAGGCTCAGAGCTGGAGTTGTTTCAGCACGTGAGCGTCTGAATGAGCGTGAAACTGACGGACACGACGGCGGCATCCGCAGCTCAATGGAGCTGGCGTCATGAATCACGGAGCGGATTTGTGAATGAAGACTTGGAGCGGAAGCATCCACAGGACGCGATCACCGCCGTATGAGAAGCTTCACACCTGCAGCTTTGATTTATTTTTCCAGTTTTAATGGGAACTAGAAGGAAGGAAGAGTTCTGCTGAAGACTGCTCCGGCGTAGATGTCCACATTGTGACTGTTGACACAGGTAGACATCGGGACTAATCAAAGACAAAAACTAAACTACTTTGGCTGAAATGTCCTGCTATGCCTCGTTCGGAGACGTGGGCGCATAAAGGAAGCGTTGCTCCGGTGCCATTGCGCGCAGCCATGCGCTCAGCTCCAGGCTGCGCTTAGTCTGACCTCCGTGCGTAATGCTGAATGGACCGACCTTCCGCGGCCACGACCTAATGCGACTCGTCGACCCGAGGCACCTTCCGCAACTGATGTCCCTGGAGGACCATGAGCCCACCATGGTGGAAGGGACCCTGGGGCCCCGCAACTCCACGCCGGCAGGGGAGGAAGGGGCCCCGGGTCAGCAGCACCAGTCTTTCCCCTGGGTGGTGACCTTGCTGGCCGGCGTCCTGATCACGACCATCGTGGTGGATGTTATCGGGAACCTGCTGGTCATCGTGTCCGTGTTCAGGAACAGAAAACTCAGGAAAGCAGGTGCGTGCTTTGTGCGTTTGTTGGTTTATGACAGATGTTTGACGAAACTCCCCAGCGTGAGTTAGGATGCTCACTGTAGTCCACGAAGGAACTCCAAATTATGATGAAGGAATTTATTACTCAACATTGTCTGTGAAGATTCTCAGCCATCCAGGTCATGGCTATTCTCGTAGTTTAATCATAACAACCGGACTTGCTTGAGTTCCTTGAAGACGTTTCACCTCTCATCCAAGAGGCTGCATCAGTTCAGAACTGATGGAGCCTGATGAAGGTGAAACGTCTTCAAGAAACTCAAACAAGTCCAGTTGTTATGATTAAACTGCGAGAATTACTCAACCTTGTTCCATTTTCTGGAGCAATGCCACTGACAGGCTTACAGTAAAGTTAAACTAACAGTTTGGCATGATAGTCCAATAATATCTAATACAGACTTTTAAACCTCGAAAAGGTGTTTAAAAAAAAAAACTAAAACAAAACTTTTTGCAATAGAAAAACAGCGTATATTTTGAGTTATCACATGGAAGAACATATATTTTCCTGCAGTAACATTATAAGAAATTGATACATTTTTTAAAAACCAAATATTTAAATTCCCTTTTCAATTTAAAATTGTGAAACAGAAAATACTCGTTGTGCTATAGGACTAACGATCCAAACATACTGTCATATACTGTATTATGTGGTATAATCAGGTAAAATGGCACTTTATACAATTTTTGTGGGTTTAAATCCTTATTTGTGAGTTACTTGAGTGAATTCACACCATAAATAACACTACATTATGTTAACCCAAATATTTAAACTTGAAAGGTAAGTTGTAACACTAATCCTACTTTTCTGTTTGTTTTTTTCTGGAGTGCACTTTAGTGCGACGGCTGCTGTTTTAAATGTGCTGTATGAGTAACAATGACTTGACTTGGCTGTTTTAGAAGAAGCAAACACAATGTCAAGTGATGGCCAGTGGCTGCAGCTCCTCCTGTCAAAGTGAAGCTGCTCACTGCTCTGAAATCATTCTGTGACCTGCAGCTGTTGTCGCTCTTTTATGACATTATTAACGGGGCAGATCGGGTTGGAGATGTTTCCCTCATCTCTGTAACTTTCTCCTTCTCTTTCTGCCTGCTGTCACTCTGACAGACCTTTTTGCTCACAGACACTTTGACAAGCTGTTTCGGCAGACGGTGGCGGCGCTGATATGTTGTTGTGGTTTTAGAAAAATGCAACGCTGACAGTAAAATTTGTCACCATCAGTGTGTGACAGCAGTGACGGAGCAGCTCTGATGTGACATTCTGACTCTCAGTCCAGCCGTACTTGGTGAGTCACTCTAATCGATGAGTAAATCTGATAGTAGCCCCAGACCGATGCGGACTACAAACCTTCAAGAGCACTGCTGTGCATAAATAACCCGGGCACTTAAGATGAATCAAACATACACACAATGAAAATCAATCCGGGCTCTAATTGTTATTTCTCGTTCAGCAGCATGTTCACACAGAACCAAGTCGAGTAGAAAATATTGTTAAAACGTGTAAAGTGTGTTGTGTGGACCTCATGCAACAATAAGCCTGTATGAATATTTGATGACCTGGTCTGCCATTTATGCTCATCCTGCAGCAGCGAAGGTCCTGTGAAGCTTCAACACTAATAGTCCTCACAATCAATTCACAGCGTCTCTCTATTGCAATCAAAAAAACGCTTAGAGGAGCATGTTTGTAAAAGGTCATTCGGTCAAACCCCGAATCAGCTGTGACAATGTGGAGGAAGAAGAAGTCTCCTCTTTCAAAGCTCCAGTTGACACTTAATGAAGCATCAAACCCAGATTGGGTGTTAATGAGCTCAGATCAACAGGAGGTAGCAAAAGAAAGAAAAAGGCAGAAGATATTGTGGTCAGAGTTTCCCCGTCCGCAGCTCACATTTACACCTGCTCTGTATGGAAAGATTAGTCCTAAAAGTCTGACTAAAACAACGTCTTTAGATGTTAATCCCCCAAAAAGTAGATAAAGCAACAGACAAGGTGCTTATAAAAATGTTAAATCCTTCACCCTACAGCTAGAACAGATAGGACAGAGGACTGTTTAACCATCACAGTAATCACCACTCCAGATTTTAGGTTTTCTTTTTGATGTGTGGTTGAACAACTTGAAGTGCCATCGCCTTGAAAGTCGTGCAGTTTTCAAGAACAAAAGGGTGGTAGATGTGAAGTTATTTCTCCACCTGGGTCCGTTTTTTTTTTTCTGTTTGTCAAATGAAATCACAAACGGAATCTGACAAAAATAAATTAAGACAAGAGCTTGGAAGCTTAAGCTCATCTTTAATTTCACAAAAACAAGAAAACAGCTGCTGCATCTTATCCCTAAGTCTTCTTTTCTGTGGATGTTTATTTAAAAGAATGGCACAACATGCAGGACAAAGAATAGAACAAAACGCTTTTATTGTCATCATACACAAAGTACAACGAAGTTAAAACAGGACGTGTAAAGGACCTGCATGTATTTCTTGCAGCAACTAGATGTGCCTCTTCATGATTTAATAGGCCAAACAGCCGCACATGCTACATGTGAGGCTGTAGAATTGGATAAAAAGGGAATGTCAGTGCCAATCTGTATCTTTGACCTACTTCACATCGAAATACGTCGACGTAAAAGCTGTTTTGTGTCTTTTTTTAGCCAAATTGTGTCTTGTTTTAACCCACAGAACACGTCAAGACTTCTAAACTCCAAAGAATCTTCATTTAAATTCACTCCATAAATACTTCTACACCAGAACTCGAACCTCTTACCTGTCGAGTCTCGCAATAACAGAAAAAAAATCCGCCTGAACTGATCATAAAATAATAATAAAAAACGAAGGGGAGTTGAGAGTTGTCAGACTTTGCAAGTTAATTAACTTCACCTCCGTCCGAGATTATTTTCTGTCACCTGAAATCTGCGGCTTCCAATCATTCATGCTGCACAGCTCCACCCTTGTCACGGTGACAAATTAGCATAAATCAGTGCGTGCTCTGTCGTTCCCTTTAGCTCATCAAAGCTGTCCTGTAGCATCAGTCAAGAAAAGATGAATCATCTGTTTGCTGCCTTTCTATCAATGCGTTTGCTGGATCCCTGGAATCCCCAAGCGGGAATGGAACGATTGGGGATGGAAAACTGGATGAATTGTTCGCCCCCTCTCATTTATTCTTCGCCTCCTCAGACATCTGATCTCCCTTCCTGCTCTCTTATCTTTCCCCCGCTCCCCCTTTTTACCCCATCTCCTCAACTCTCGTCTCAATTTATCTTCTGCCTTTCCAATTCTTCTCCCATCTCCTATCCTGCCTTTCTTGTCCTTTCCACTTGATTCATTCCTTGAGACTCATCTTCCCACCTTTTCTCTATTCTCCTCGGTGTCCTCTTTTTTCCTCCCCTCCCTCACTTTTAAATGACTCTCCTCTCCCCTCTATCACTCTTCTCTGTCCTCCTCTCCTGCCCCATCAGACGTCCCATCTTCTTGTTTTTTCAATTCCCACTCTTTCTCCTGCCGGTGAATTATTCTCTTTTCTCCATTTTCCTGCGCTCCCACTGCATTCATCTCTTCTCTCCATCTGTCCTGCCAGAGATGCGTTAACTGATCATGAGTGGGGTCCTGTTACAGTTCATCATGTCAGCGTTGTCACATCTGCACTAAACTGACAGATAACCTTTATTCATAAGCTTTGAACCTTTCTTTCATCTGCTCAGGCTACAAAAAGCGCTCGACATCATCGGCACAGCAACCAGTTTGCTGTTCTTGAAACTCTAAACTGCGTCCGACTGAAAATCAATTCGAATGAGCCAGACTGTTTCGACTGACCTCGAGGCCAGCAGATCGGCGGCGCTCAACCTTTTCCGAGGCAGAGGACAGTCCCACCTGGACACAGTAATCCACGGAAGACTGGGTTCGGGATGATCTTGAAATGTCATCCAAATCCATTCATGAACATGCATTTTTAACACACCCTTCATTAGCACCGCAGACGCCGCAAATATCATTAAGTAGTGTTCCAGCTGCTACACAAAGTCTTTAGATTGCAAAGAAGCAGCGGTCGCAGATCTCGAAAAGCAACTCAGATGCATCAGAGCATCCCGAAACGTCGTTAATATCTTCTCACATGTTTTGAATTTAGCAACAGGAAGCTCCTTTAGGGGAAAACTATTAAGTGAAGACGTATGTCTTTTAGGAAAATGTGGGAGTTTGCATTTACTGTTTTTCCGTCTTTCACAAAATGTTTACTGGTGCGCAAAGTAGACGAAGCCTAAGTCACATCTGAGACGGGTTCTCGGTCTCGCAGTTTGTTCGTCTGGTGCGGAGCGAGCATGTGTGCAGCTCAGACAAAGCTGATTTCAGAAAACTTCATATGTTTATTCAGTGCTCCCGTCTTTAAACACCGAAGAAGAGACAGCTCAAGATAAACGCAAAAATAGTCATGCAAGTTAAAGCTCAGAGAAAACCTGCCTTTCTGTTTTTTGTGCCGTTTCATGCATTGCTGCCCTTTCAGAATTCAAAGGCTGCCTGTGGAGTCTTCTCACAAACAAAGAAAGTGATGTTTACATTCACTGTTGCTCATCATAACCCACTGTGCGGATCCTTGGGGCCGAGCGAATGTGTGCATTTTCTCCGTCACGGACCATTTTTCATGCCAGTTTTTGGAACATTTTCAAACTTGTGTGTTTTACGCTCGTGTTTGGACGGTTGTGGTTTTCTTCCTCCTTTCCTCTGTAGGTGTATTGTTGTGGTTTTTGTTTTTTTTGTTGCTCCCAGCTGTTAATTATTGGATAACTGGAATGTCTAACATATTGCCATGTAGAAAAGCATTACTGATGGGCAAGCTGCCATTTATGGGCACTTAATCAATGTAGAGCAGGGGTGTCCAATCCTGGTCCTTGAGGGCCACAATCCTGCATGTTTTAGATGTGTCCCTCTTCCAACACACCTGATTCAAATGATCAGCTCATCATCAAGCTCTGCAGAAGCCTGATAACGATCCTGATCACATGAATCAGATGTGTTGGAAGAGGGAAACATCTAAAACATGCAGGACTGCAGCCCTCAAGGACCAGGATTGGACACCCCTGATGTAGCGGCTACAAAGATGCACTTGAATGCAGTCTTACAATGCCTTGCCCCTTAGCATTAGCACTATGCGTAGGTCAAATAATTATTAGTTCAAACATTGGCTTGAACCATAGAATGAATATAAAGATGGACAAACCATAGTTGTGTCGTAGGGTTTTTGAAGAGCAGTTTTGAAGCTCAGTGTGGTTGCTTCAGCCGTCAGCATCTTGGCAGTGGCTGACTTCTCCTAACTCCTGACTCATCCAAAAACATGCAAAAAGGTCGAGTGTGAGTGGAGCTCAGGTGGATCCTGCCAACATCTCTAGGCCATGTACTGTCCTGTTACAGCATCCACCTGTCACTCAAAGCTGCCACGCCTTTATTTACGCATAACTTTGAACCTTAGTACGATTTAAATGGGGGAGATATATAAAAAGTCACACCCCTTATAGTTTTCATGAATGGACATGTAAGCTATAGAGACCAAAACCTGTTTTCATACAAGGCTGGTTCATGTCTATTTCTGCTGTAATACCGACTGTTTTAACATGGGGCTCTATGGGGACTGGAGCCAGCCTCAAGTGGTCATTTGAAGAACTGCAGGCTTCGCGAGTTGGCTTCATTTTTCACTCCTGAAGGTGCCACTTAGCTCGAACCAGAAATGGTAAAGAATCCCTCAGTAGGGACAAAAGCAAAAGGACCAGCAACAGCATGAACACAAACAAGAGCTGCCAGTTGTTCAACATATCTGTGATGCTGCCCCCAACTGGCAGCAGACAGCTACAGCAGGTAGACGTGCATCTGCCAAGCACCGGTGGAGTAGCATGTTTCAGTCCGTACGCTACTTAAATTAAGAATCACTTCACTGAAGCTGCCTCCAGAGAAACATTTGATTTTATTAATTTGATGCCCACATATTGTGCAAAACACAGCTATCTTGTAGTTAGCTGTTACTGGTGTTTAAAGACTACTCTGAGGATTAGTCCGCGATGTCACAATCATACAGAAGTGTAGAGGTGGCACATTGAGTAGGAGTCTGGGTGTACTCAGAAAGTTTTGAGCATCAAGCACTTTATATTATGCATCCTTGTGCATTTGCATGTTTAGCTCCAACTAAATTCAGGCACAGCGATTAATTTTTATTGCAGTCTTTTGCTCATGTCATGTTCATGTTTCATGTATCCTTGTAAATAGTGAGGAAGTCTGCCCTGCACCTACCAAAACCTCCACCAAAATACCTGAATGGCTACATATGTATAGGTGAGACACCACATACTGACCTATTAGTCGTATTTCAGAGCACATTGAAAGCTTTGCTGGCTTGACACTTCAGAAATGCTCAGGAAATGTAGCTGGTGTGGACAGTACTGACTACTCAACCAATAAAGAGCTTCACTACTGAAAAACTATTGTAATTTCTGAAGGCATCAGAGAGATGAAGCTAAAATGACAACAACACTACTTGTAGCGCTGCTGCCACCCAACACTGTGAGACTCTCATCAGAACATTTCTCCATGATGCAACCAAAAAGTTCTTGGTGGAGACTATGGATTAAAAGCTGTTTGAAATCCTCTGATAAACTCTCCTCACATGACGACACAACAACTTGCCAGAACTACCGAGTTTATCTGCTCTAAAGCAAGGGGATAATACATCATCTGTGATATTCAAATATTTATGTCGTGTGATGAATGTCAGCGGTCCCTCACAGATGGAGTTTGGTCAGTTTTAAACATCGGGATGGTGGGTGGTGTCACTATATGCATCATAAGAAGTGAAGCTGAGCAGATGGCTGCTCTCTGAGCGGTACGTCGAATCTAGAACCAACCGGTTTGACAGCTGGAAACCAGCAGGAAGGGGGTCTGCGCTGAAATACCACCAACTGAGGGGATTTGCTTGTAAAATAAGCTCATGATTCTTCTCTGACCTTCAATTTCATCTCAGCATCACATTGCAGATCACTCTGAGGGATCTCCACGAGCCCTGAAGCTCCCACCTAATGAAGCCTATTATGTAAATTAGGGAGCTCTCTGCAGAAGGTGGCAGCGGGCTGTTTGGGGGGTCTGTCATGACCACATTTAAACATACATGAGCAAACATAGAGAGAGAAGCTATATTTAGGACTTGGGTTTGGTCACATGATGTAGAATATTGAACAGCAGCAGAGGGGTGCTGAAGAGAGAGGTGAGAACTTCATAGATTGGAGGATGCAATGATGTAGAGGTCCAAGTAGGAAGGGCTTATATTCATGGAAACAGATGAGCTTTGTCAGTCAATGACCAGAGAACAAACACACAGATTTAGCTGAGAATGATCGTCTGTTTTTGTTTGCTTGGCAGGCAAAAACACTTGAAATTTATGGGTCACTTAATTAATGTTCACAACTGGCAGTTAAAAACCAGAAAGTGAGCTGTGAGGTGCAAAACATGATGCAAAGTTCAGCCTGCTTGTGTTTATTTTTTGGCATAAGGTGGTCGGTTGGTTGGTCAGGTTATTTCAGACTGCACTGAAAGCTTTGCTGTGCTTGTCACTTCAGAAATGCTTGGGAAAATATAATTTATGTAGATTCAAACAGGACAATTTAACTAGTAATGCTGCTGCACTCTATAAAGTAATCCAGGGAAAATATTCCCACCACTGACTTAGGTGCGTGCTTGCAAGATAGCAACTCTCATTTATTGATTTAAATACATCTTAAGTTTAAAACATTGTTTTAATGAGCTGGGTTGACATAATATTATTGGTAGTTGCATCAACTTAATGCTTGTTGAGCCCAAGTGTTATTTAGTAGAGTGTGCTTGTCGTGATCAAATGTATTAATATAATGTCCTCAAATGCCTTTTAAGGTTCTACAAAGTGGTTTACTATGTGTTTCCTATTCACCTAACCAATCTAGAGCAACTTAGAATTCAGTGTGTTGCCTACCAGTGATCTGAAGACTTTAAGAAGTGGAGGAGCCACAGATTGGATCACCAACCCGAGCGTTTAGTGGACAAACTGATGTATTACCTGCGCGCACAGTTGCCCCGATAACTGATCTTTTCTACAGCAGCACTTGCCCTGTCCTCGTTAAAGCTTGCATGCAAATATTTTATAGGGTTGACTCACTGTGTAATGGATGTTCTGAACAAGGCATCCTCTTACGAGTGTCATTCTGAAAATCTGCAGCAACACAAAGTCGGTAAAAACTCCCCCCAGCAGCTCTTGCAGCGCAGTCTACCCGTCTGGCCGGTGCATTCTAGGAAACCTACAGGAAAATGGTAAATATTCTACTTTTACCCTGTTGTTGTGTAGTTTACCAAATAAATCATCAACACACAAAGACATGAAAATGAATCACTATAGGTTAAGACATTCTTGATTTACAAGCTCCCTTGCAGTGAAAAAAAAGCAATATTAGCAACTTTTATTCAGAAATATTACATTCTGCATTATTGTGAAGCTTAAAATACATATTCGTGTCTATAGATTTGGACTTTTCATTAGACTGACTGACTTTTAAAAGCCCCTTTTCCAAACATAGTGAGACAAATGATCTTCGCAGAGTAGATTTACCAGAAAACTGCCAAAGTTTAATTTGGCGAAACTATTTATAAACTTAATAGTAATTTATGTGTTTAAGCTGCTAACTGGTAACAGAACGGGTTGTTTCACTGATGGAGTTAGAGGCTGCAGCACTTTTATTAATTCATAAATTGTTTTCATACATAAAGGGTCTTGAGGGTGAACAGCAGAGTTCATTTCTCCTTCTCTTCCCTCTAAATGAGTCCTGCTGGTTGACTGTAGAGTTCAGGGGAATATGGGGTGTACAGTTCAATGCCACCTCCCCATTAAACCTTTACAGCTTCGGCATTGGGTGGCTGCGCTCACCCCAGCAAGGTCACAGCTGGCCAGCGGGCCAAAGTAATATTTATGGAAACTCCCCCTCTGGGTTTTCAGATAATGCACTTTCGGAAAAACGCTGTGCGATACTCGGTCCTGTGAAAAAGCATCTTCAACGGCTTTTAGAGCGCTGACGGACAATCATGGGCCACGGAGGACTGACAGCGTTTCACTTCAATCAATAACTGCGCAACAGGAGTTGGCTGATTAGCTCCTGGTCGGTTTATGAGAAGCTATTTATCCGTTCAGCCTTTGTGAGCTCTAAGTATGAACAGAAAGGAGGTTGACGACACCTTGTTACACTCAAAAGCTCCAATTTAGTGCGTCTATTTAATTATTACTGTTTTTAACACTGATGACATTTGTAGTATTTATAAAGCTCGACTCATGCCTGATTGGATGATATTCTTCACATGTTTGTGTGGCTTTCTGGTTGGGTTTCAGCTGATTCTGAGAGAATAAAGACATAATTATCAATGCTGTAGTATTTTAGCCTTATTATGTATTATAGCCAGGTAAAGTGGTGTTTTATCTCTTTTTTTCAGGTAAATCTCACCCATAAATACCACGTTTGGGTCTTAACCCCAGTATTTAAACTAGTTAGGTTATATTGTAATGCCAATCACAATCTTTTTTAGTGGAACACCCTTGGGTGCAAAAGCTGTTGTTTAAGTGAATTAAAATTTTAAATAAAGAACAATCATTTGAACAGTTCTTTAAGTAAACTTACAATTGAATGTACAATTTTGTCAGTCTTTGGTTGAAAAGTGTTTTGTTTCAACCTCTGTCAGTGAGATCTATTTGAATTGCATAAGTTATGATGTGGACAATGATTCAGAGGATTTACGTCAAATTACAATTAAACATAATTCCAAGTCGAGGTAAGGTTCCAGATAAAAACATAGGAGAGAACTTTTACAAACCCGACACTAACTTAGTTAAAAGCATAACATTCAGCCTGTTTGTGTAGAAAGAGAGGGTTAAAACGCTGGCTTCAGGTGTAGTTGGCCACAAACCTTCCGCAGTCACCAGAGGGGATTAGTTTGAAGTTATACCAATGTACAATCTGTGCAAAGACATCAACTTCAGTTTGTAGCCTTTTAAAAAATAAGCTCCAGGTGACTTTTTTCTCTCTTATATGATACTTTAATTAATTGATTTACCCATTTAGTAAATGTTGGGACCCATTTAAGGTGCTTTGCATTCGGGCAGAATTATAAAATCGCTGCGAATGATGGTGCATAATGTGCACAATGGCTGATTTAGCTTCTTAAAGTGTTATGTCATGGGACAGATAAAGAAAGTCACCCATCAAGTTTGTGCTGTGAACAAATCCACAGAGGCCAAAGGCTAGAAATTAGACCGTGTGCAGGATTTCTGGAAAGTAGCTGCTTTGAAAGGAAGCCGTGAACAGGTCAGAGACGGTTGTGTCCCTGAAGTCTAATTGGCAAAAATGCCTTTTCGCATTATGACTCCTTGGATTGGAATAATTTACAAGGTAAGCTTGTAGATGCTGCTTTTGTGCCAGAAATGAAGTTTTCATCAAGGCAAATGACACTGAGACCGACTGAATGCACACGCCATCACAAGCCATCATATGGTCCCATTATATTTTAATGTTTATTAACACTATATTACCGACAGACATGCTGCTGTTGAGCCTTACAAACAGCACGTTCCACTCCCGCCTTTCCTTCTTCTGTTTCCATTTAATCTGACTGTTACAGTGCCCTCTAGTGGCAGCAGTTGTTATGACAGGGACAAAGTGGAAAAAAGTTGACGTTCGCCTGTATTCTTTACATGCATGTCAGGAGCTGTATTGTGGCTTAGCTTTGCTTTACTGTAGCGGCCCAAGGAGGCGGTCACTGGGACTACAGGTGGTCCTCTGTTGGCCAGCAGACAGCATTGTGGGGGTTCAGCTAACAACAAGCACCGCTATAAAGATTTCTGTGATGCTTAACGGCCTCCGCTGCGAGCTTGTGCATGACATTAAAGGTCACGCTCAGGTTAAACAGAATAAGCAAATAGAATATATCTTGTTTGGCACTGATTCCATTCTTTAAAGTTGGATCGGGACATCTTTACCTGAAATGATGTACCTCCACATGTAAGCTGTAGCACTAAGGAGACAGTTTTGTTATCATTTGCAACAGTCATGAATAAAATATGATCTTTCTAAGTTATATTTGATTTCTGGAAATCATCTCATGACACCACAGTGGTCCCAACCCCCACTTTGGGAGCTGCTGGACTGGAGGACTGGAGATCCATTTTATCTGGAGCTTTAAGCTGCGGTCAACTCCACAGTAGCAACACCTCCTGATCCACAGAGACCAGAGATGTTTTGACAACAGCAACAGCTGGCAGGAAGCTTCAGAACCCAGCAAGCGTCTGCCGAGCACCGAAGGCATGTGCTCGGCTGCAGCGTGCGACACGAAGTCACGGCCTCTCTTTTCTCCCTGACAACATGTCTGATGAGGCTGACCTGATCCCAGCCACCTGCCCGACCTCGTCCCGCTGCTGTCGCACACCTGCCTGAGGATCCAGACACTCTGCTGAGCTGCCACGGCGCCGTGATTTATTTTGTCTAATTTCCTTTAACGGCTCGGACACTTTATCATTCGCCGTAATTCTGTCTGTTTTCCGTGCCGGCGAGGACGCTGCTGCTGCTGGAGGCGCTGGAGACACAACAGCCCTGCTCATCTCAGATCCTGACTCTGGAAATAAATTTTAGTTTAGAAATGTATCTGCAGCGTTTGTTTCTGTCATTGGAGTGAAATTCAGAACGTACCTCATCGACATGAAAGTCCATATTCATATTTGGATATCAAACACTTACCCTCTGTAGGCTTGAAAGGCAGCTGCACAGGGTTTGATGTTTTGTTGATCAGGGAGGTTTAGCTCAGTCTGGATCCCCGACGTACACAGTGTCGTCCAGCAGTGACAAGTTCTCACCGAGGAAAAATAAGACTGTCGCTAAAGTTGATGCAACTGCAGCTGTGTGATTGACATGCCCATAAACCAGTCAGCAAACTTCCACAACAAACAGGCTTCATCAGCTCTCCCAATAAAAGAGCAGCAGATGGACTCTGTAAAGACCAAGTTGTATTTGCCTTCATTTCAGTGAAACGTCCCTCAGTGAATGCCATGCTTCAGTTTAATGGGATGGACAGCAGGAATGTGAAAGATCTGCAAGCTCTAAACACTTGTGCAATAAATGCAAAGCAGTAACAATAGAACACTATATCCAATAAATTCCACTTTAATAACCAAAAATAATGTAGCTGATCTGATGTGACATATTTGTTTGGTTTTCAGGCACTTGTGTGAAAAAGCTTTTCAGCCATGATAAGCACTTCAGCGTCGACACGAAGGTTGTTCACGGGTCTGATGGCAGCAGCGTGGCATTAGCAGCGACTGTAAACACTTTACGAGGGCGACGCCGCCGTCGCATCGTGTCATTTTGTGCAAATCAAGATGATGATGCACATTTTGAATGACGTGTCCTTCACAAAACGAGATGCATTAAGATAACATATTCCATTGGCTGACTGTCCAAATTTGCGGAATAAATTTAACAAAGGTGAACTGTAACTTGTCGGGCTGCCAGCTGGATCTCACACAGAAATGGAAAACACTTTTTTTTTCTTACTTGTTCTAGTGTTTGCCTGTTATACTGGAGCTGTAGAGATATAAAGGAAATGTGGCCAAACAGACGGCTGCAGGGTGGCGCAGTGGTTAGCACCAAGAAGCAAGAAGGGGGGGCACCGGAATCTTTCTGCGTGGAGTCTCCATGTTCTCCCCGTGCAGCGTGGGTTCTCTCCGGGTTCTCCGGCTTCCTCCCACAAGGTCCAAAAACATGTTGAGGTTAATTGGTGATTCTAAATTGTCCGTAGGTGTGAATGTGAGTGTGCTTGGTTGTCTGTCTCTAAGTGTAGCCCTGTGATAGACTGGTGACCTGTCCAGGGTGTCCCCTGCCTTCACCCTGGGTCAGCTGGGATAGACTCCAGCCCCCCACGACCCTAGTGAGCATTAAACGGTATGTAGATAATGGATGGATGGATGGATGACCAAACAGAGGCAGTCAGGACTCAAACCAGAAACTCACTGCTGATGGCATTCTTCCACATGTTGTATGTGCTCTAACAATATGGGTTGCCCAGGAAATTTCTCTTAAGCTTGTTGTATCTGCAGAGTTTGGAAAATGTGTGTGCAAATCTGGGGGGAAAAAACAACATATTTTTCCACCAAGAAAACCTGCTGCAGGGTAGAAATCTCAGCATTATCAGAGCTCACTCTGACTGTCTGTTGAATGTCTCTTTGAACACAAAGACCTATTAGCCTTCGTGGGTTCTTCATCAGTTTTTTTTTAAACACCTTCTGTCTTGTGCACCACTGCAGACAGTCATTTCAGTAATTATTGAAGCCATCTATTGATCAAAGGTTGAGGAGCTTCGGTAGCTACTCGAAGCAGCAGCAGCAGCACAGATGCTGTGCTGATGCAAAGCATCTCGGTGGTTAGCATCAGCCCTGATGAGCTGGTGGCAACAGGAATCCCTAACAGGGTTCTAAGTATCTCTCATCTTCACTTCGCACGAGAACAGAGAGTTCAAACTAATCTGTCACGTTAATTCTCATGACAGGAGTTTCTAGTTTCAGCCATCTTGTTCAACTCTGTGTCATTTTCAGATGACTGTGGACGTTTAGTGCTCCTGTTAGTCTGCAGAAGTCCTAATGTAGAATCAAGGAAGTCTGGCCCAGTGACAGAATATTCTGACTAAACTTTATAATTGTCATTCTACTATTAGTAGGAAAAAGCTCTGGCTTGTTTGTGTTGCACTAAACCAATCACAATCTTCGTTGTGTGGTGCTAAGCTCAGGATGCCGCGATGATGTCTCTGCAAGTTAGTGTTTGGGGGAACAGTTATGGTGAAACATTTTCAGTCTTATGGCAGGAAGCAACTCCTAATAATTTTCCATTTTTAGCACGTGGGATTCTGCCTGGCGGTTGTTGTTGTTGTTGTTTCCATATTGGAGGTGATTTTGAAAGCAAATAGTCCAATGAGAGGTGAAAAACGTGTGAAATTTGCAGCGGAAATGGTAAAATTATTCCCCCAGTCTACATCCAGTGAGTCAGACTAGGTTGGACTTTGAGTAAAAACTCTGTGGAAGTTTGCTGCTCCTTGTTTTAAAGCTATGACCTCCCAATCCGTCCAACAAAGCCGCACTGCGTGATCACAGGGCTTACGTATCACTGAGCTGTGAGCAGATGGACCACTGAAATGTTTACAACAAATAAGCAGAAGACCAGATGGATTGAAGCTGTTCATACTGTTTATTTTTTCTGGGTTGGGTGAAATTAGTTTTTATTCTATATTCTACAAATCAATTCTGATTATTTTTAGTCTAAACAGCTCAAAGTTTGACGACTTTGTGTGAAAAAAATGAACCAAAATTAAAGGGATCCAGAATTTTACACCTAAATGTCTGGAGAAATTCAACATTTAACCACAATAATAAGAGATAAAGTTTACAGAAAGTATAGTCAGTAGAAGTTCTGGTTCTGCTTGAGGAATTTGAAGTTCTATTGAGGCTGAAATCTGCCACATCCTTGGGTATGACCCTCTAAATGCTCCCAACATCAGCTTCATAACCAGCAGCTCCTGTGTCTTTACCATCCAAAAAATGTCAGTTGCCAGGGGAAGAAAAAAAAAAAAGACTATTTTTACCTGGAAACCAAAGTCTGATGTGTCTGTGGGTGACAGCGGTGTTTGCTGTTGTGCTTCAGCGAGGCAGCAGCAGTGTGAGCTGCCGTCAGGATCAGAGACGCTGGTGGTTCTGCTGAGAGAAACAAACAAAAACTCACAAGTGGAGCGAAGGAACAAAATTGAGACTCGCTTCAAAACAGGCTCTCCGCTGTTGCTAGAAACTCCGTCACGCTGCTGTCATCCTCTTTGTGCGGGACACACCGTTGCAAACACTGCAGCTCGGGAACACCACGGTACAGGGAAAAAGTTCACAGCGCCGCTCCCTCTGCAGAGCCGATGATCTGATTAGATTTTGGCGCCGCTCGCTGCATAAATTTACATTTCAATGCAGAAAAGCCGATGTCTTTGAAACTACTGTAACTTCTCAGTGCGTTCAAGAGGCAAAGATCACATTGCGGTGATAGAAATCTTTGCTAATTAAGTCGTCATTTGTCTTAATGAACAGGCTGATTAACATAGCTGCTTGGGTTTCATTTATCATTAGGGAGCTGAGGTGCTTCTTGCTGCTGGCTGCGTTGGTTAGAACTGATGTGTAATGTTCTGAACTCTGTGTTTAGGGTCAAAAGAGCACTTTAGTGCCACACTTAGGGGATTTGTGGGAGAATCTTTCGAATTAAAAAGTAAACATAGAAGAATCTAGAGAGGTGTCCCGAATACTGCTCCAAAATACTTTGGATCCTCCATGTCCCACAATTCAACTGGACAACATCATCTATACACCGCTTAATCCTCACTAGGGTCACGGGGGGCTGGAGCCTAACCCAGCTGACTCAGGGTGAAGGCAGGGGACACCCTGGACAGGTCACCAGTCTATCACAGGGCTACACTTAGAGACAGACAACCAAGCACACTCACATTCACACCTACGGACAATTTAGAATCACCAATTAACCTCAACATGTTTTTGGACTGTGTGGGAGGAAGCCGGAGAACCCGGAGAGAACCCACGCTGCACGGGGAGAACATGGAGACGCCACACAGAAAGATTCCGGTGCCCCCACCGGGATGCGAACTGGCGAGGCTGCGAGGCAACAGTGTTAACCAACTGCGCCACCCTGCAGCCCAACTGGACACCATGTCATCGTTAAACCCTTCTCCCTTCATCACATACAGTTATCTTTCAGAGGAACAGAATAGAAGCAATAGAAATTCTTCTGACTACTCATGGTACCTGCCTGTACTTTACATTTTTACCATCTTTAGTGTTAGTTTTTATTTTTACACATAAATCATATGTTTGACTGTTGACAACCAACAACGCAGCTTGTTGTCTTTGCTAGAAAAGAGGTGAAACCTCATCTACACTGCTTAGATGGGCTGCAGGCATCAGCACTGGAAGCTTCCGGCCAGCCTCAGTAGTTGGCTCAAATTTCCTGAATCAACTGCAACAACTGTCCTTTGTCCGTTTATTGCTCTGTTTCATCCTTTGTCCATTTTATTGAGGAAGGCTCAGTACTGGCAGACAGTGAAGCACAGGGAGAACAAAGATGTAGGGTTTCTACGCTCCAGGCCCTCGAGCACTGAGGCAGCAGATGAACCAGTCACCGAGAACGTCTTGGCTGAAGGCTGAAGAGGCATCAACAAGCGCTACTTGGATACAAATCGGATCCTGAGGGTTGTAATACAAATTAGATTAATGGGTTAGCGACGCTGATGAGCTTAAAGCCAGAGTTTTCATGACGGTGGCTCTCTTTCAGCTCGTCTACATTTGTCTGCCAGAGGAGGTTCTGTTCAGAGTTTGGGATTCAGAGAAGCACCTCACCATTTCTAGATTAAATATTTTCTACCAGCGTTCCTCTCTGGCCTTATTTGTATTAACGTTGATGTTTTTTGTTGTCATTGTTTAAATATTTTTTATAGCTCTCCATTACAACAACCTGCTCCTCTTGTCCGAAATAGCATCACACTTGTGTCCATTTTGTGCAGAAGTAGAGTCACATCATGAAACGTTCCCTTTTACGTGGAGAGCTCAGAGACTGATGAGGAAAACCTGTTTTCTTAAAGAGCTTTATTTGTCACAAACACAGTTATACACAGTATAACGAGCAGTGAAATGTATTTAGCACCTGTTCCAGACCAAAACAATAAGAAAGAAAGAAAGAAAGAAAGAAAGAAAGAAAGAAAGAAAGAAAGAAAGAAAGAAAGAAAGAAAACATAAAAACACTCAAGAAATAAATATATATGAATATGTATGTATGTATGTATGTATGTATGTATGTATGTATGTATGTATGTATGTATGTATGGATAGATAGATAGATAGATAGATAGATAGATAGATAGATAGATAGATAGATAGATAGATAGATAGATAGATAGATGGAAGCTGGTAACCACCAGTGTGACAGCCTTTATCTCTGACTGCTGTTTTAAGTTTTGTTGAGCTGGCTTGTCCAAAAAAAAAAAAAGCCTGACTATGTTAAATATTCCTAAAAATCCACCTGTGTTTCATCTGTGTGTGAAGATGAAAGCACCTGTTGACGTAGTTCTTCACTGACAATGTGACTGAGTTGCTCCAGAATGCATAATCTGAATGTTATTATATATATGCATGTATAAATACGTTTATTTTGACTATTTCATTGCTTGGATTTGCTGCAGATATTGGTGTTTTTTGACTTATTTTGTGGACTTTCTTTTTTCTTTTTTCTTTTTTTTACAGTGTTACTATCATATAGACAACATGTCAAAGCATTTTTAGAAACCATTTGCGACAGGATACGACACCTCCATTAGAAGCACTTTCAGGATCATCTGTCTTTAGCATTTACAGCATGAATGGCTCTAATAAGTCTGACTCGCGCAGCCTTAATGTCTTCCTCAGTCACTGAACTACGCGGGGAATTGAACCTCTAACCCTCTCGGCAATTTTCTTCCTCTCTTATTAACATATAGCTTACACAAGAGGAGCGATATTGTTGCAAAGGGCAAACGCTGTAATAAAGACAGAACCACTGACTAATACGTATTGACTGGCGCTTAACAAGTCCCCTGTCTCTGTGCTGGGAGCCACAGCTCTTTCCTAACTCTGACACGCGGCAGACAAAGTGTCGTCGTCCAGAATATCAACGATGAAGCCTCTTCATTATGAAGATGGAGTCCGGGGGTGATAAATAGTGAACGCAGGTAGAACAAGGTGTTATTAAGTCCGCCACGGCTCACGACTGCACTCCCCCCAGTAAGCACTTTGATAAAAGCTTCCACCAAAACATATCCATTACCTCAGCCGCAGAGACGTGAGACACACCTCTCAGCCATCGGAGGGCTTTAATCCAGCAGCAGCTAACCTTGAAATTTCACACACAGGGCATGTTCGGTTTTAGCCAGCCCTGAAAGACGTCCTGCTCGGGGCCTGAAATGTCAAATCCTGATGGAAATGGATCGCTGTCGGTGGACGCGTCATTCACCACGTCAGACTGTTTCAGTGCGTCAAGTCAGATTTCATTCAACACCATCTGTTGTTTGTATGTCGTGAATGTTGTGTGTGCGGAACAGAGACTGTGTGAAAAAAAGAAAAAAAAAAAAAGCTTTGTAGTTTGAACGCTCTGAGCCAAACAGAGCTTTTAAAAACCTAAAAGTGAGAACAGACAAAGTGTTTCTCGTTGGTGTTGTTGTTGGCGCTGCTTTTGCAAAGACAGAGGTCACGTAAAGAAAAGTGATTGTCAGCCAGTAACCTACGCTTGTCATCGCCCAGTTTGTGTGCATCTAAAGCGGTTTTTATCTAAATCAAACAGTCATAACCATTCGTGATCTGTATTATAGTAAATTATAATCCCAAATCCAGTTCTTTTTACTGATTAGACGAGCTTTAAAGGAACCTTTCAACTCATATAATGTGGTTCTCCACCTGGCAAAGAAGCGCTCGCAGCTCCTGTAAATGTTAGTTATACATCAGAATTACTCTAAACAAGTTATATTTTAAAGATTACAATCCATAACTGCAGAAGAGATTATTTCTTCCTTTTACATATAAAACCCATCTATAAATCATGTAAATTACAGTCTAGTTATAAAAAGGATATTAGATATACATTAAGATACGTTGAAGTTTCAGAAAGACGCATCTTTGCCGTGAAGTTCTGTGTATTTGTTGTGACAGTTGCAGCCGTCTATAAAGTGCAACACAGCAGCCAACAAATCCTCATAGACCTCCATGTTAAAGGGTCCAACTTTACAGCAGAAATAAATATGGTTTCATCCATCCATCCATTATCTATACACCGCTGAATCCTCACTAGGGTCATGGGGGGCTGGAGTCTATCCCAGCTGACTCAGGGTGAAGGCAGGGGACACCCTGGACAGGTCACCAGTCTATCACAGGGCTACACTTAGAGACAGACAACCAAGCACACTCACATTCACACCTACGGACAATTTAGAATCACCAATTAACCTCAGCATGTTTTTGGACTGTGGGAGGAAGCCAGAGAACCCAGAGAGAACCCACGCTGCACGGGGAGAACATGGAGACTCCACACAGAAAGATCCCAGTGCCCCAACCGGGACGCGAACCGAACTTTCTTGCTGCGAGGCAATGATGCTACCAACTGTGCCACCCTGCAATATGTTTGCAGCCTGATACAAAAACAGGTTTTTGTCTTTATAGTTATTTTTCCTATTGATGATAAGTGTACTAGGGATGCAACTCACGTATTTAAATTGGATAAAGGCTTAAAGTTGTGCACATGTAAGGGCACGGCTGCTCTGAGTGACAGGTGGATATCAGAGACGTTTGCATCCTCACCTCAGCTCAACTCCCGCTGCTTATCTTTGCTCGTTTTTGGATTATTCAGGACTTAGTTAGTGAGTCAGGTAAAGCCAAGATGGAGACAGCCAGAGCCTCGACACTGAGCTTTAAAACCGCACGGGGACACGTATGAGCGTTCATCCATCTTTATACGCAGTGTGGTGAACGCTGCAGATGTTATGTTGCTTTTAAAGGAAAACACATTAGCGTGGATGTAGCCTCACCTTCCTCACCTCAGCTGCAGCTAAAACGACACGTTCACGTGTTTGAGCTGCAGTCACATGGCTGTAACCTTATTTTTTTAGTAATGACATTTCTGAGCGTTAGTTTGGTTTAAAATCACCCGTAATGGGATATGACAAGAATAACAGATGGAACTGAATTGACCAACACGAACAGCCCAGTTTGGGTTAAAGCCTCCGTAAAGAAAAACTTCTCTTAAAAGAAAATATCTGATGTGGAGACCAAACCGACTCCATCACATTTCAGGGTAAATACTGTATATCTGAGCCAGAAAGCTGCCTGCAATACTAATGCAGCTCAGACACAGGACGGTTTCATAAAGGGAGCTTTGCACAATGGCTACGACAGTGAGAAAATATAATTGAAATGCAGCGCGGTTCACTCGGGGCGGCAGGTAAATGTTAAACTCCTAAATCAGGCCCTCAAACTTCATTTCCCCATGTGGGAGCGAGACCTTTACAACATATCAGCTTTTTTTTTTTTTCCTTTACCGTCAAAGAATACAGTATTTGGCTGGAATAAAATCTAATCTACCTGCAACTGTGGCTGCAAACTGGTGTTTATGCCTCTCCTGGGGAGCAACAACAGTCTATTAGGATAAAGTTTTTTTTGGATGGCGTGCGTCTGAGCTGTCTGAAGTGATTAGAGTGCAGATTGTTGCACCGACTGTGTACACAAGCAGCGTCGGACAGTTGTATTCATTAGACTGTAATGATGGCAGAGGCATTAAAGCGGCCGTGATGAGGTTTGGAGAACTTAATGATCCAGATGCTATTAAAGTGAAGTTGCAGGGGAATGCGATCCGACTGGGAGTTTGGTTCGATGGTGTTCGCTTGCCGGTGGCGCGTCTGTTTGTTTGTTAGTCAGAGACTTGTTATTTTTGTTTGCTGTTCCAGTTGAGAATCGTTCTGTGCTCTGCGTTGCCTCTTTTGTTTGGCTTTTGTTTGTGTTCTGCTCCATTCAGCTGTTTTTCTTTTTTTTCTGAAGGAACTTTCTTCTTCCTTGTTATGCTGTTTTTACATTTGTTGTCCATAAACCTGCGAGCTGCCTCCCTGTCTCTCCAAAAAGAAGGAATAGAAGCAGTATGCTGGAAGAAATCCCATTTGTACACGAGGAGTTTTGTGTGTTTAAAGCCAGCAGCTACGAGAAAAAAGTTTTACGCTGTAAAAAAAAAAAGCATGTTAAGGCTCAACAAAAAAGAAGCAAAGTCCTGATTCTCATAAAAATGAAGTTGTTCCAACTAGTATTTCCTCATTACTTAAAATAAACGTTTAATTGCCATAATTATGAGCACAAGATTTGAAGTTAACCGATATTTACAAACTGAAGTTGCTCCAATTAGATTTTCTTCTGTAGTTTTCGACATTTTATTTGCTTTTTGTTCATGCAGTAACTTGAAAATAATATTGCTAAATTAACTTTTGAACTGCAAACACAATATTTAAATCTTAAAAACAAAAACACAACTCATCAAAATAATGTCTGGAACTTAAAAACGTTATCTAAAGTAATAAATTAGAACGTCTATTTTTACAGCTATGCTTTGAAGTAAGTCGTGGGGATACGTCCCTGGGTTGCTCTGATGTATGTAACAGAATAAAATAGAATTTATCAGTGCCCTTTATATTTCCCAGAGCCCAAAGTGAAGTCTGTAATATGCTTCTTTTGTCCAACAAATAGTCCAAAGCTCAAAGTTATTAAACTTACAATTATATAAAACCATAGACTGTATAAAAGATGGACGTAACAACCGGCCCTGAAAAATGAAGCCAACCCAGAAGTGTCAAAAACCTGCAATATCACTACGTCCACTAGCTGCTGGCTCCAAAAAGCCCTGGCTCCCATAGACTGGAATTGGAAAAGAAATGATCACAGATCAAGAAATACTCCATTCCTGCAGCTCAGGATGTTTTTCTTATTAGTTTTCATGGTCAAATCCAGAGATCAGGTGGCCAATCTGACAATAAATCAATACTGAATTTTTGAAAAATCGTCAACATTTTGCGGGGCAAGGGGCGTGACTGGCTTGATTGACAGTCGGCAGCGACGATGCAGACGAAGCGAGCAGAAGGCGGTAAATGTGGGCGGGCAGAGAGGACCTGCCTCTCAATCCGTCTGACCAATCGCTGCTCCTATGGCTCCGCCCCCCTCCGACGATTTTTGCGTCACTGGCTCCAAAAATCCAAGATGTCAACCAGGAAGTAGCAAAACCCTGGCTTCATTTTCTCAGTGCAGAAACCAACGGGTGACGTCACAGTAGCTACGTCCAGCTTTTATACAGTCTATGGATAAAACTAGGAAAGTCCCCACACTGGAGAATCTGAGGACAGATTGGTGTTTTGCACAATAAATCTTAATGAATGAAGAATCCAAACTGTCTAACTTCTCCAGTGTACTTGATGACAATATTGTTGTTGACTTTAGAAGGTAAGTGATTGATTTCAAGCAGTAGCTGGCTTCAGTTACTTTTCATCTTTTGAGTTGTGAAAATCAGCCAGCAGAGCCGTGAAACAAGTTTCAAAAAGAAGCCTCTGCTGATCTCCAGCCTTCAGCACGCCAACGCCTTTCCTCATCAATTACTCTGCAGAATGTCGTTTGATTTGGCTGATTGGTGTGTTACAAGAAGAAGCAGAACCTGAGAATTCTGGACGTTTTTAAGTGATTTTACTTGAAAAACAAGTCAAACAAGTGCTAATCTAACTGCCAGCTGTTCTTCTGATAATTGATTAATAGACTAATTGTCTAAGATCCCGCTCATGAGCCAGGACCACGCCATCGCTACGAGGCCCACGGTTTGTTCATTAAAGAAGAAAACAAGTGTGATGCTAATGAGAAATAAGTTAAACAGCTGCTGTGGGGAGAAAAAAAAAGGCTTTGTGGAGGATTGGTAGCAGCAGATCCCCACCAGAAGAAAGAGGAGAGAGGCAAGAGGAGGGAAAGAGGGAGGGAGAGACATCGCAGAAGAGAACAAACAAACATGCAGGGCAGGTAGTAGAGCTGTTAGAAAGGAATGAATGGGCACTTAGAGACCCAATAGAAATCTGTCAAAGAATTCTTTCACATCATGGACAGTGATTGTTGTTGGTTTTCCACATCCTTCAAAAGAAAGCTGTTTGTTTTATCACACAGACAACACATTGTGTTCACACGGACCCATATGTTGAAATGCTAAATATTCTTAGAACTTTCAGTGGCCTGTTTTGTTGAACAAACTCTGCATCATCTCAGTTAATTGTTGATTTTTTTTCCCCTTTAGGTCTGAAGTTATGTGAAATAGCAACACAGACTATAGCGTCCTCTTACCACCCGCTGTCTCTCCTTTGTTGCGCTTGTGGAGCTGTTGTCTAGTCTCCCCTGTGTACACGTTTATGCACTCGTCATTCTCAGTTAAGCTGGAATCCAACAGGAGCTGTTGGTGTAGGTTTTCTGCTCACTTCTCCAGACTTGTTTAGGTTTCCGTCCTCAGTGGGCACAGCACAGTCCAAAAAAAGAGGTTTGTTTTCCCTCATGTCCTGTCCTCTGAACCATATAGACGGCTGTTCGAGTCCATTTGATTGATTTCTTCGTGCATTCAAACCAATAATAAACATCTTCTGGGTGGAGGTGGTTGAAGTTTGTACAGCAAGCATTCAGCGTGATTTTATAACCTCCTCGTGTTGCTCAGTTGACTCATCCAGATTCGCTTGAAGATGTCTGGAATAGCAAATCTTTTTATTGTGCTCACGACTTGTCATCTTCTCGCTCCGCAGGAAACGCCTTCGTAGTGAGCCTGGCCCTCGCTGACTTGGTGGTGGCCATCTATCCCTACCCGCTGGTCCTGACTGCCATCTTCCACGATGGCTGGATCGCCGGCTACATCCACTGTCAGATCAGCGGCTTCCTCATGGGCCTCAGCGTCATCGGCTCCATCTTCAACATCACCGGCATCGCCATCAACCGCTACTGCTACATCTGCCACAGCCTCAAGTACGACAAACTCTTCTCCAACAGCAACACCATGTGCTACGTCGTGCTGGTGTGGGCGCTCACCATCCTCGCCATTGTGCCCAACTGGTTCGTGGAGTCGCTGCAGTATGACCCGCGGGTCTATTCCTGCACCTTCGCCCAGTCGGTGAGCTCGCTGTACACCATCACGGTGGTGGTGGTGCACTTCATCCTGCCGATCGGCATCGTCACCTACTGCTACCTGCGCATCTGGATCCTGGTCATACAGGTGAGGCGGAGGGTCAAGCCGGACTCACGACCCAAAATCAAGCCGCACGACCTCCGCAACTTCCTCACCATGTTCGTGGTGTTCGTGCTCTTCGCCGTCTGCTGGGCGCCGCTGAACCTGATTGGCCTGGCGGTGGCGCTGGACTCCAGGCTGAGCCGGGCCATACCGGAGTGGCTGTTCACAGCCAGTTACTTTATGGCGTACTTCAACAGCTGCCTCAATGCCGTCGTCTACGGCGTCCTGAACCACAACTTCAGGAAGGAGTACAAGAGGATCGTCCTGATCATCTTCAAGTTCCACTGCTGAGATGAAACGCTTAGAACAGAGGCCACAAATGGGGTTTATTTTAACTTTAATGACAAGAAAACACTATTAAAAAGCCATGAGCGAAAGAAAAAGAAGAACTTGACCTTGACAAAAAAAAGAAAAGAAAACAGGACTAATGAAAGGAGAAGAAAACAAATAAGGTACCACGGCAGAGGAAAATAAGAACACTTAGAATGAGTGAGGAAAACAGCAGAACTTTAATAGCTGCAGGAGGAGAGGTGGAGGGTGGAGACGACGTGAAATAAATGAGGCCATACAGGGAGTTATCAGTGATGCCTTCAGGGAAACTGAGAGACTTAAAAAATGCAGAGGGAGGCAGAGACCAGAATTTGGGAGTAACTCGTAACTTAGTAATGTGTTTTTTCATGACTTTCTTTGCTAATGAAGTCATGAGTTACTGTTGATGACTTATTACTTGTGTTTCTAACCAACTTCATCACACTTCAGTTTGATGTTATGAAAACATTGTGATTCTTCCACCTCATTCATTTCGATGCATAAAGTCCTCTGTGAACTAGAGTCAAGGCAGAAATCCTCCCAGTACTGTGATCATTATTTTTATTTTTAAAGGACTGTTTCTGTTTCCTGATTGTTTACAGAAGACAAAATGATGAGGATGATGAAAACAAACAAACAGGTGCTTATTTAGGTCGTGTTTTGAATGAAGAAGCGATTGAAGGATTGCACATTTTCGAGCATCAAGATTTGATATGAACTCCGATAGGAGCTGAGAGTCTTCTTGGATGTAAGTCCTGCTTATTTACAGTGATTACTTGGATACTTTAGATTTAATATTCATGATTATTCTGAGGAATGAGCCAAGAAAGAAAGAAAGAAAAAAAAAACAAAGAGGGAGAAAAGTATGGAGGGCTTCAACCAGTGACCTGAAAATGACTTGATTAGATTCTCAAGCACAAAAAAAAAACAAAATCTCATTAAAAATTTCACAACAGTGATCTGAGAAGTTTCTAGACAGTTTAATAGATTGTTGCAGTTATAAAAGCAGGAAGGTTCTTTATAGAACATTACGTTAAAGGAGGATGGAAGAAGATGGATCTGTGTTGTAACTTCAGAGCCTGAACATCTGGTCACTGCAGCTATTCCACAGGAAATACAATCAACATATAACACAGAGGAGCTGCCGTTTGACCTGTTGTGTCGACCGTAATTCCAGCTTCAAATGTTCACAAGAAAAGTGGACACCTGCTGTTTGTGTAATGCAAAGAAAGCTGCACAGAAATCAGAATGCCAAAAAAAGGAAAAGGAAAAAAATCAGTTTGTGTAAAAAGCTCTACACTGTGATAAAAACATGCACATAAAAAAAGCTTAAAGATTAAAATCTGTGATTAAAAATGTATTATACAAACAATTACCCTGTTAAGAATTCTGTCTAGAACAGCTAATTCATCAGGGTTGTTGTTATTAATAACTAATAAGTGTGCTGGTGGTCATTTTGGAAAATATTGCTCAGCTTTAAAGACTCACAGAAGGCTGCCATTCAGTTCACTAAGGTAAAGAAACAAATGTGATCCCACTCAAGGTTGCAGGAAACGTGCATTTGCCCCCTCCTATAAAAACACTTTGAAAAACTGCTTCCACGTAGCACAGCTGTATAGATGCATGCAGAGAAAGCACAGATTGGTGCATAGAAGTTCAGCAGGACGCATCAAATGGAGTATTTGACACTCAACGTTTCCTGAAGGACGCCCGCACCAACCCAATACTCCAGCAAAACCTGTACCCATGGTCCAGAGCGGGAAAGCGAACACGTTAGGTGAAACATCCTTGTTCTAAAAATAATGCTGCTGACCATTAGCTGCAAATCTGAGTTTGAGGCAGCTCCTCACTACAGTCACCTACAGGCTGTGGTTGATTCTCTGAGCCACATATGTAATGAATCAGCAAAACAAAGGTGGGTTGTTTTGCAGAAAACTGAGCTTGGCTCTGTGCAATTCAAAGTAATTTAGTAATAGTTTAACCAAACCCTTGTAATGTGAAAGGTGCTGATCTTGAAGATTGTTTAGAAGTCCTGTAATCTGACCTGCTGCTGCCACACTGACGGGGCTCGATGCCTTTTTACGTTTCTCTTTGCATTTGTTATTTTTCTTTTTGGTATTTGAGGTTTGAAAGTGCCATAAGAGTTGTCATGCAAAATCAACAGACAGTGTTCATAATTATTACTATAAATCTGCTGGCTAAAAAAAACCTTTATTTGGCCGTTCATGCTCAGAGTTTAGGACTCGTACTTGACTTTTAGTACCAACTTCTGAGACCATGACTTGGAAAACAAAAACTCTTTACCACCTCCGGAGTTGTTGAAAGCCGTGTTGCTTTGCGCTCCCGAGGCGCTGACTTGTTTGTCCTCCAGGACAGTCTCACCTCATCGCATGATCGCCTCCTTATACCTGGGACACGAACACGTGCAGGTGTGAAGGATTGTCCGCCTCTGCTGCATCCTGCTCTAATCCCACATGAACATGTTTCCTCACATCCGTGGAGCAGGCGTGTCTGTGTGCTCTCAAATGAGCGAAAACAGGAGGAGAAAAACACGGTGTCTCTGCCATTCAGAAGCAATACTGTGTCCACCATGATTCAAAGTCTTAGCTTGAGTTCCCAAAAAACAAAAAACAAGAACTGCATCAGCGGTTCACTCACTGTCTCGCATCGCTCCCGCCCAGCAGCGAGCGCTTTAACTTTACCCTTCAAATCTGAATATTAATCATGAGAGTTAAAAGAAAAAAAATATGTTAAAAATAAGTAATTAAATTATGGTTGTTCTGACCACATCACTGTGTTTCACACTCCTGGAAAGTGAAAGATGAATATTGCCTGTGTATGAATAAGTGGAGTGTTGCTGCTGCTGTGATAATCTGCCTGTGCTTCAGTCCCATTTTAATGAGCCCACAGTGTGTGTGTGTGTGTGTGTGTGTGTGTGTGTGTTTGTGCGTGCGTGTGTGTGTGTGTGTGTGTGTGTGGATCCTGCTGCTCTGAGACCGGTTCTTCCCCAATTTCAAGGTCCACTAAGGGTTCTTAAATTGGCAACAGGGCCAGCTGTTGGAAGGAGAGTGTGTTTATGCCTTTGCTCCATTTTCGTGCCAAAACGTTGCCAGTTCCAACCCAGTTAAGATGTTTAGCAGGACATTTTTAAAGAGAAACGCTCTTTTGTTTCTGTTCAGTGAGCACTAACTGGGCAATTTACAGGTAAAACAACATCATAACATACAAACAGAATTTGGGGAAATTCACAGAGTTTATAGGACAGCTTGAGAGGAGCCGGTTGATGGATTTTGTTACCACAGGACACGAGCCAGATGGGCTGTTTCCCTGTTCCACAGTCTTTATGCCAAGCTACTCTAACCAGCATCGATCTACTCATCTACTTCAGCAAGCAAGTGAAAGATAATATTTACCAAAAAAAAGCAAAACTCTTCTTTTACCTGATGAACTAAATCACTAACGAAGGGGCGACACTGCATTTTTAACTAACAGATATCAGCCTTAAACTTTCCCAGAGGATAACTTACACTAAGACAACTGTTTTATTGTATTACAACTTTTCTGTAATCTTATGTTTAAGTATGCAAATGAGCTATTACATGTCTGAAATTGCATGCTTTTCCACAACAGAAGTCTGATCATTGGATAAAGCCATGTTTAAAGTTCAGAGACGCAGGTTTTTATAGAGGGGATTTTGAATATCTCGGTTTTATTGCTTCTTAAATTAGAACATGTTGTCAATAGACAGACAAAAAGAAAAAATGTCGTCATGTTTTCACAAGTAAAATGTTACATGAAGCAATTTGTGGATGATACATGCAGAACATCGACAGGAATAAAACTAGAAAGCACAACAAGTGCTCCTGAAGTAGCGACTTGTAACTTAAGGAAACCACCTTCGAAGATGTGTACTGCAGTTGAAATCTACAGACTCACATCGACAAAGTGTTGTAGAATAAACACCTTATTTTGGATGTTTGGACGTCTTTCCATTCCTCTGAAACATCCAAAATAAAAGCAAAATATTAAAAATCTCAAAATTGACCAGTGCATGAAGAAGCAGTTTTCGCCTGTAGTGTCTCACTTTAACGTGTACATTCAGTCAGCTCCTTTTTATATTTCTTTTACTTAAACACGCTGTTGCAAAAAAAGTTGATTTGTTGTGTCGATGAGCGTTCGTTAAAGTAGATGAAGCCAGAATGTGATTAGGTCTGGATAACATAAAGACTGAAAGATGAAGGAAAACGCTGGTTTTATCCAAACACAGATGAATGTGCCTGCCAGTAACTCAGAAGCTCGCTAATAAGCGTACCGATATATTATCTTGTTTTGGGGTTTTGTTGGGTTTTTTTTTCTTCAATTCATACAAAAAGTAGGCAAAAATTACAATCGATACCTGTGGTGAACAGTTTCTTGGATGGGAGCTGTGACTTCCCAAAGAAACCAAATTAAACAAATATATTATTATAGTTAGTTAAAAGTGTCTAAAGACCTGCAGTTTCCCTCCGTTTCCAGTCTTTATGCTAAGCTAGGCTAACTAACGGCATGTTCACATTTGTCACACAGACACAAGAGCTGCAGCTAATCTAGTCATCTACGTCGTCACAAGAAAGCAAATAAAACATTTAGACTAAGAGATTACACGCACCTTTTGTTTCAGTCTGTATCGGATTAGATACTGAAATATATTCACGAACGAAACAAACCAAAGGATCAAAACCTTTCCTATCAGTTAATGACATGTGATTCCCCAGGTCCGAAAAGAAAACAGTCATCAGGCTGCAAAAAAAATGGTTTGTTGCTCTTTGAAAGTGAAACATTAAATCAAAGAATAAGCTGACAGAGTCCAAACCTGCCTTCATGGTGCACATAGACCTGCATTTACATCCACAGGAGCCACAGTCAGTAAATAGACCCCTGGTGTGGACTGGTTGGAAAAGCCAGATGAGGACAGTAGCAGATATAATTGGCCCACTGAGGACTGAGAAGTATAGCATCTGCCTTTCACCTGTAGTTGTGTACATCGAAAGATCTCATTTTTCTTCTTTTTAGTGCTTAAAATCAATGCAATGAACTAAGCTTCTTGTTGTTTGTGTGTTTGGAACAGTTTAAAAAAAGAAAAAAAAAAAAAGAAAGAAAATATAATAAACAATGTGTTTGTGTCTGTGGCTGAAGGCCAGCCAGTCGCAGTGGAAGCCAACAGTAAATGAGAATGTACCTGTTTTCCTTTCATACGCTGTTTTGCACATCGCCGTGGAGAATGTTTCCTCTGAATGTCTGTAATGTTGATGAGACAAAAGAAACCCACCAAGCCCTGGAAAACATGTCTTAATAAAAGAACGTTCACTGTGAGCTGCCGGCTTTGTCGCTTTATTTCCACACTGCTTCCAAGTCTGCATCGTTGTTTACTGGAAACCAAGCTCAACACACCTGAACATCATTTCATACCTAAATCTGTGCTGAATACTCGCTCGTTGTCAGAATATCTCCACCAGCAGAGAGGCAGTTTTGTTCTTGTTTCTTTGGTTAAATCGTGGAGGAGGGTTCCTGACCGAATGAAACAATCTAGAAGTAAGGATGTGGCAGTTATCACAGCGATGGAAAGGTGCTTCAGTACATTCAAGATAAAAAGGCAACCGTGTGTTTGTTCTAAAACAACAGGAAGGATGTCATTTTTTATTTATTTTTTAAAATTAACTTACGGTGAAGGAACAGGACTGAAGCACCTCGACTTTAAAACAAGGGCTGGCATCAAATAAGACACCCAAATGTCTAACAGTGGGCTTAATGCAGCGTAACAGGACTCCCAGGTTGCCAACTATCTGACTGACGGGGCGACAAACGACCATTTCAATGTCATCATCGGGTTTGAGGTTTTGAAAGATCCACAATTTGGGTTAGACTTTACTGTGAGAAGCAGTCTAACTGAGGGCAGAACATACATAGAAAACAGTAGTGGACCAAACACTGACCCTTGAGGAACACCGTGAAAATGAAATGAGAAACTAAAGACCAGCAACAACAGAAAAAGTCCTGTTAGACATGAGTGTAACAAGTTCAGTGCAAACCTCTTTAAACCATGTTCTGTAACTCATGTTTGAGCTTAACAACAAAGTTCAATCAGTTTGGAAGAATAAATCAGGAAAATTATGTTTCAACTTCCTTTTCATGAATAGTTTTTTATATAGACGTACAATGCTTAACAAATTTATTAGACCACCTGTTTAATTTGTTAAGCACTCTATATATACCTCCACCATCCAGCATCATGAAGTGCTTTAATTCACACTCAGCTCTCCACGTTTTACCGTTTTGAACAGGAATGAGGAATTTCAAACTGAATTTTTATACCCAAATCTGAGCCACTGGGCTTCTCTGAGAAGTCAGAA
>NW_007577776.1:340477-354188 GCF_000690725.1 Stegastes partitus
CCCCCCTGAAGCATTAGCTATTCATTCTTGACCTTGGGAACATGTAGCTGTGAGAACATTCACTCAGGTGCATTTTGCAGAACTGTTACTAGTCTACAAGCATCGCACCACTGCAGAAACATCAAGACCAACATCATGTTTTAACAGACAGGTTATCACACTGACAAAGCGTCACATTTGGGTTGAGACATGACACATGAGTGCTAAAGAAGTAAAAATGGCTGGGGTTAAGAACAGGAGGAAATAAAAAAAAAAAAACATGAGGAAATAGCTTGTGAACAATATAAATCACTTCAAGTTTCTTTCTCTGTAATTTCATTCTACAGAAACCTCTCAGCAGACTGACAGTCGTCTGGTTTCTCTTTAGCGCACCGCACACTCCATCCCCTACACCATCTCCTGTTGTCTGAGGTTGGTTGCTGCGGTAACGGGACGATCTGACAGCTGTCCTCTCGGTTTAGAAGAGCTGTCGCCGGGGGCAACACCGCTGGTAAACTATCGTCTTCACCAGGAGGAGAGGAGAGATGGACAGGAATCAAAAAGGAAGATGGGGAGAGAGATAAAGGAAAGAGAGGAGAGAAATCAGGAAGAGGAGACCTGATAGGAGTGACGGGAGAGGGGGCGCTGAGATAAGACAGCAGAGGAGGTGCCAGGAGATTAAAGTGTCTTTACAAAATCAAGTAAACGCCTCAAATAGTCTGCTTTGCTGCAGCTGTCAACTCTAAGATTTAAATCTTCAACCCAAAGGGACACAGCTTGCCTGAAAGTCATTCACAAAATAGCCAGCGGTGAAAACTTAGCCGGAGCTTTCTAGCATGCTGCTCCAGCCTGCCGGTCCAGCTTGCAATGCCGCTAATTAGCTCAACGTTGCACTGATCCACTTACCAATTAGATTCATGTGTTTACATTGTTAACTGAAAAGGCCCTAACTTCTGTCTCCACAGCTGATATCTAATTTAGTTAGCTCAGCTTTTTTTTGCTGGTAAATTGCAGGTGAATAATTTATCTTGATCCACTTCAAATTTATTTTGGGACATTTTGTTTATCAGCATCATGCAAATTTCACAGAAAACAAGCTAAGCTGGCCTCAGACGGGTTCTGAATTAGGACTGAAGAGTGAAGAGCCTCTATCGGTATTTTCAAGGGTCAGCAACCAGGACGTGAAAAAGCAACGTGCATGTCGTGAGGGTGGCAGCAAGGAGACATCATCAGGCTGATGGAGAAACCACATCATTGATCATTTGTCCTGCAGACACAGTTGAAACCAGAAGTTTACATACATTGTATAAAAAGACACAATCTTTTTTTTGCTCACAATCTGACATTAAATCAGACTAAACTTTTCCTGTTTTAGGTCAGTTAGGATTACCAACATTATTTCTATTTGCTAAATGCAAGAATAATGAGAGAGAGAATTTTTTATTATGTTCTTCAAAGTCAGAAGTTTACATACACTAAGATCCTTCTAACTGTTTGGTAAAGCCCTGATGGTGATGTTGTGGCTTTGGAAGCTTTTGGAACCTCCTCGTGCTTTGGCAGTTCCTGCCAATGTTGAGAGGCCACCACGTCATCATCAGGACAGACAGCACCGTGGCTGCGGCACACATCAACAGACAGGGAGGCCGAGGCTCCCCTGTTCTTTGCAAGCTGGCAACCCAACTGTGGCAGTGGGCTCACCCCCTCTTGTGCTCACTCAGAGCTGTGCATGTGCCAGGGCTGTTTAACACAGCAGCACACATCATGTTGAGAGGGGGTCCACATCCGGGAGAGTGGCGACTCCATCCTCAGTTACTCGAGGAAATTTTCCGTCGCTTCAGCAGGGCAGTGGTCGACCTGTTTCCTTCGAGGGAGTCGACGCATTGTCACCTCTTCTTCTCTCTCAGGAACGACAATCCACCCCTGGGATGGGATGCTCTGGCCCATCAATGGCCCCAGCATCTGCTTTATGCCTTTCCCCCTTTTGGTCTTCTCCCACGCACACATTTGTAACACTGAAACACTTTATTGTTGTTTTTAATTGTTTATTCTGTTCTTATTGGCTTGTTTTATTTATTTTTAATGTATCGTCTTTTTCGGGGGATTGAACAGAGTAAGAATTTCATTGTGTAGTACAACTACCTGTTTTGCTGTGCATATGACAATGAAACTCTTGAATCTTGAATCTTGAATCTTCTCCGAAGGATCCAGGTGGACGGAGTAAGGCTGCTTTTGGTGGCTCTCCTTTGGCCCCACATGCCATGGTTCTCGGCGAATCCACCTCTCTTGGATGGGAGCTCCCACTTCGAAGGGACCCCATACATATGAAATATGTAACTGGGTGGAGAGATAGTCTCGATAGAGAACGTATGGTTGCATTACAGCCTTGGTTGTCTGAGTGAAGAGACTATCTCTCCAGATCTTTGGGCCGCTCGGAGACACGTTTCAATCAAAAGTATCACTGGTATCACACCAGCACAGGTGCTTTATGGGTAACCTGTGGGGCGTGGCCGGGCAAGCCGGTGTGTCTTAAAGAAGTATCCACGTACCCTGATGAGCAGAGGGGTCATTCCCCATACATATGAAATATGTAACTGGGTGGAGGGATCGTCTCTTCACTCAGAGAACCAAGGCTGCAGTGTAACCATACGATACCTGAAGGATCCATGTTCATCTGTTCAAGCAGTTAAACACAAGTACAAACACAAACACACGTCCATCTGATATATAAAATATGTTTATGGATGTTTGGAGTCCTGCATGTGCATTCATAGTAGATCTTTCAGTTTCACTGTGCAAAGCTCCAGACTGCAATCTTATATTAACCGTCTGAGCCCCAAAACCAGCAGCGGGTTTAAAAGGCATGTTATGTTTAAAATACTACTACTACTACTACTACTAATAATAATAATAATAATAATAACAATACATTTAATTGCTACAATGACATCATTTATCAGAGCCACAAAATGTGAAAACAGAGAAAACTGTCAGATTTTCAACGTCTAATTCTAAGATTCTAATCTTCACTGTATGTTTATGCTTCCATTACAGGAAACGTTGAATTCACGTGAAGCAGAGTTTTTATTTCACTGATCAAATGCTTCAAACTTTTCATAAAGCCAAATTTGTCTTTTGATTATACTTTGGATTAAAGATAAAAAGACGTAAATAAGGCTCAGCGTTACTGACAAGCTTCTTTAAATTCAACAAAAGAATTTACACATGAATACAGCGCAGACATTAGGCACAAGATTATCCCGATGTGTCAGTAAACACACGAGACGCTCCGTGTTCGAGACTCCAGCGGCGTGTAGGATCTCACTGCAGGACAGAGTAAATCCTCGCAGGCTTTCTAGCAAGATTTGATGGGATGCAGCACAGATCAGTGCTGCAGGAAGCAGTGTGAGATGAAACGGCGGAGATTAAAATAAAGAGGAGGACGAGGAGGGGGGAGGACGGCACAGAGGAGTGGAAACGAATGCCGCTGGAATGGAAGAGACATGAATGAAAAATGCAACAGACTAAAAGTTGGAAGGTAAAGAAAAGGGAAAGGGACACAAGAGAAGAGTGACTGAGTGGAGGAGAGAAGATTATAAAATAGAAAAACATTAATGAATAAATGTTGGTAAGTTTGAGTCTTAATGTTTTCATGACATAAACCAAGTTTATAACTTAAAGTATTAATCTGAGTCTGTCTCAAAAGGGGTCAGTTCATTACAAACCTGAACGTTTTAATCAGACTCCTGCACACTGTCCACCTTCCACACATACACTTATTAGCGGGATGTTTCAGTGACAGACCTTCACCGGGCAAAAAGTTTCAAATCACACAGAATTCAGGAAAAATGTTGTTCCACAGATTCTCAAATGTCATTCTGAGTTTACTTGCTTGTTGTTTGAGACCCAAAACTAGGTTTTGTAAAATATTTGGGGAGAATTTTGACAATTTCATGATTTCAGAACTGACTTTTTTAAAAATTTATTTTTGTAATTTAACTTTTTAGTGTTTAATATTTATTTCCTGAAAGGTTCCTGAAAAGAGGGCACAATCACTCAGGGGGAGCTTTGTGCTAACTGCGAGTTAGCACCTGTTAGGTTGGCTTTGAACAGGCCACCAACCCTTTAAATATCAACCCGTAGACTGATTATCAAAGAAAGACCTAAACCTTAAACCTGCCAGCAGTAGAAAAAAGTCTAATTGAAAACTTGATTTGTTTCCTCAGTAAACATTTTCCTCATGACATTATGGTCAGTTCCTAGTTTAGTTTCTCCTTTAGTACAGCACAGTGTTCATGTTGGAAATCGTGGTCCCTTTTAGAGAAAAGTACACGACAGAGAAGGGAATGTTTCCGTAGTGTCCACAAGTTCTCAGCCACATCCACTCATCTCTCAGCATGTACTGTTTCAAAAGTGCAAGATGGCCAAACTTCAAACTGGAGACTTCAGAATGGCAGCATGCAAAGCAGTGGGCGACATCATGGTGGCTACGTCCATCTTTTAAACGGTATACAATCTGTTCATCCATTTTTACCCCCAAAAAACCCCAACAATGGAAGAATTTTTTTCAGTGGACTCTTGCAGTGAAACTGGTGTGAATGCGCCCCTACAGACGGCAGAAAAAAAGCTCAGAAAGTACTGCTTAACGACAAAGTTAGGAGCTATTGCTTCAGTTGTATCAGAAAATGGTTTACATTGATTGAATGGTGAGGCTTTGTGCTGTCAGACGATGTATAGTTTGTCTATTGTGATTCAGGTCGGTGCCATTCACAGTGTAGCTGCCAAAGTTACCCTCTGCCTGAAAGCTGAGGTCACATTTTAATGTGAACACGTATACCTACCTAGCACAACATTAAAACCACTGACAGGTGAATTGAATCACATCGATTCTCTCGTTACAATGCAATGTTCTGCTGTGAGGCGTCGTCTCCTGGCATTCATGTGGAAGTTACTCCAACACGTACGAGCCACCTTAACTTTGTTGCAGACCAAGCACACCCTCCCTTGGTTAAAGCACTCCCCAACAGCCTCCTCTGCCACATTGCAAAAACTACTCACGGAAGAACTTGAGGAACATGACAAAAAGTCCAAGATGCTGACCAAGGCCTCCAAAGGATCCACTGCCTACATCACAGGTGTTTTGGCAGCAGAAGGGAGACGTACACGATACGAGGCAGGTGGGTTTAATGCTGTAGCTGTAACAGCAGCTCCTGTCTCCTAAGCCACGTCTATGTCACGGAGAAACTTGACAGATGAAGTTGAATAAAAGTGGTAATAAAAAGCTACAACATCTCCGCTCCCTCAACAGTCAGCACAAGGTTTATACTGTTGGTGCTAATTCACGTGGACCTGTGTGCTGCTGCCGGCATGAAAAGGTAGAAGAGGAAGGCAAAGCAGGTGAGAGGGGATTTAATGGGAATAAGTGAGAGGAGGTGAAATGTCATGGGATGGCGGGATGGATGGATGGATGGAGGAATGCAAGTGAAATTCATTCATTTATGCATGTGTGGTCTACAGAGGACAACTGAAAATAGGAGGAAGAGGAAACACAAGATAATCACATCTCATCTTCTTCCACTTTTTCTATGAATTCATCTTCTCGCTTTTCCTCCCACTTTCCTCTTTTTATATACAACCGAGTATCCATCATCCAGGCCTCTCCGTTGCTTTTTATCTGCCTAAACAAGTAGAAAAAAAAGAAAGAAAAAAAAAAAGCAGTCATGAAATAAACTCTGCTCATTGTGAGGCGTGAGCTTGAATTTCAATGCGGTGACCCTGGGATGCAGAAAGTGCTGTTCAAATTTGTAAGGTCAGGTGATTAATGGACTCAAGAGAGACGTCCATTGATTAACCTCGTGCAGCTGGATAGCCGTCCGTTATGGCAACTGGAGGGTCCTCACGTGTCGGTACGGATCTTAAATCCCAAACAACCTCGTCGCTGGTCTTCCTCGTGAAGTGGGTTCAGTTTTACTGGTTTGAAAACCATCAGGGATCCAGAAGGCTTGACAGCAGGGTGACCAGTGACGGATGCCTTCAGGAGCTTTAAATGTCATGGAAGATCACAGGTGCAAAACTATCCTCATGTGGGCCTTCATTTATAACAACATGAAGAGGTGACTGGGGTCAACACGAAATGGAATCTTTTATTGCACAAGTGACAGTGGATTCGGGTTGATTACACTTTTGCAGGTCAGTCCATTTGTTCCTGATGGTAATAACAGAAACCTTGTAGGTCCCACATAACGTGACATTGCTCGAAACACCTTAAAGCATCCATGTGTAGCCTGGTCCACTGGTGACATGGGAATGGAGCATGATTCCCAGTATTGATCTGCTGTGCCATGTAAAATCTCACAATTGAGCTTGAACGAACTCCAATATTTGGCAGTTATTATCTATCAAAGGCATCGATTTCTTCTGATCAACGATATCAGAACAATGCAGTTTAACCCAACATACACGCTGAGGATAGCACGTGCATCGAGTGCCTCTGTTCATGGGCAATGCTGCAAACCAGCCGCACCAAGTGAGAATTCAGATTGCTGGATTAAGTCTTGTTCCCACCCTTGATACAAGTGATTGTTATGTGCTAGGGGCACATTTTTTTACCCTTTACTTTAGTTCAGCATATTTTCCCCTCGCTTTATGTTTGTTGGAGTTTGTTTTTTGTACATATTTTAGTATTTCTCAGGTGAGCATGTTTAGTTGAGTTTTTTTACGGTAATTAATAGAGTTACTGCTCCGCCTGTAAACAGGCTGCCTTTCTGTTTGCTCATTCTCTCTCGTTCTTGCCTCCAGACCAGCTCCCCTACAGGCTCCACCTCGATGTGGCGAGCCTCGGACCGATGTGCGCACTCGTCTCCCAACTGACACGCTGGCAGCTTCACTGATGCCGGCCTGGCATCTTGTCTTCCTGATTTTTAGGTTGTTTGACCCGGTGGGATCGGCCGGCCAGTTTTCGTTCACCCTCGGGGCTTGAGCTTAGGTGTGCGTGATTCTTTTAGTTCGGTGTTGGCACTGGTGTCGACGGCCCTGTATAGGGTGGGCCCGGTGCCGCATCTTTTTGTTTCGTTTGGCCGACCTGCCGGGTCCACCAGTGAGTTGTAACTTTGGTTATTTTTTTGGGGCACGACTGGGAGTTTATTCTTTTTTTTTCAAATTGTTTTCAAAAATAAAAAAAATGAAAGTTAAAAATACCCTCGTTTCCTGTATTCCCTTTTTAAATATGTTTGTGCCTTCTTTGGGCCGTAACAGTGATCCAGATCAGACAGACTCAATCAGACAGCCAATCAGTGATAACTTCAGTACACTAAATTAGACCATGCAAATTTTTACCTGTATATAGTTAAAGGCCCTCTGAGTGCATAGAGGTGGGTCTGTTACCAACTTTTGGCATCAATATCATGAGATCTATCATAGTTTCATTACCAGAACTATGGCCTAGAGTCATAGAAACAAGCATTGATACCCTGGATGTGTTTTCTGATAA
Organism: Stegastes partitus; assembly: GCF_000690725.1. Lineage (NCBI taxonomy): Eukaryota > Metazoa > Chordata > Actinopteri > Pomacentridae > Stegastes > Stegastes partitus. The sequence continues at coordinate 347,943 of NW_007577776.1, forward strand.
TTCACTGACGAAAACTTTGAAAAGTGCATTTTGGGTACACTTTCAAGGATTACATCACAGTGCAATGACAGGTGGTTGCTCAAAGTAAGGTCGAGTGAGGTAAGACAAGAACTTTATTCAGATGTGGTTTTGTTTTATATCTAATGAGACTAACAGGCCTAAAAACATGTTGAGAAAGTTTGAGTTTTTATAAAGAGTAATGTCCACATTGGGCTAAAACAATAAAGTCAAACAGAAAATTTTCAAGTAAAGTTTTAAATCTAGAAACACCTCAGGTCTGGTCCGAGTGCAGGCACCTCCAGGGTGGAAGGTACAGGAAGGCCAACTTAATCATGTCCAAATGGCTGCTTTTTTTCTTTGTAAACAACCAGGACTCCAGTAGTCATCATGCACTATGGTCTCCATGAGTTCTTGTAAAGTCACATCCTGAACAATCAAACCTGGGATATGAGTCTGAACCGGATACACGGTTCAGTGTTTGTCAGATCCCCTGTGAATAAATTCTGGCTTCAATGAGGCAGCTAAATCTACTTTAGAAAAATGTCACTGCCAGGGTTTGGAGACGGGACGTGATCACATTGAGTCGGATGCTTTGAGCAACAACCAGTAAGAGTCCACGCGATGCTTCGATGGCGAGAGGATTCGTCTGTTCGTCAGCCAAAGTAACGGCGTCTTTATGCTGCTGCTGCTGCTGCAGCAAAAGAAAATGACTAACTGAAAAAGAAATTAAGCAAATTAAAAGGAAGAAGTAAATGGGATTTTTTTCTTTTTGTCCTTTTGAAGTATCAGGTGAAGCAGCAGCCAAATGGTTTCTAATTACTGGTTTACTTGTTTGGAGCCGCTGGCAGCACATCAACAGATTGTGTTTCAGTGGAGTCCATCTAGTCCAGTCACTAATGTGTCCGTTGTGGGTCATTTTCAGGATTAATACAAATGTGCTGACCTGCTAAGACCCACAGAGCTGAACATTTGCAGATGCTGCTCAGTAGAGAGAGAAGTTGTCCAGGTATGAACACGTGGACGTTTAATCACGTACTTCTGCATCACAGTACTTTTACATTGGAAGGATTCAAGCGGTAATTACTGGAGAAAGTTCTGAAGCTGCAAATGTTGATTATCTAACAGAAAAAGTCTCATATTTTTTATTTATTTCTTTTTTTTTTTACGTGGAGTATCTTGCAACACTCCTGAAATTTTCTGCACGGGGGCCGATGCTTTTCAATTAGAGGCAGATTGCTCACGGCGAGCCACCCACCGTTTCTAAAGTCGACGATCATCCTCTTAAACAGAAAATGCACATTATTCTGTGCTCAGCTCGGCGCTCTCAGAGTTTTGAAATGGAAAGCGGCTCTCTAAAGAAGAGAAATAGGAGTGGAGAATCCTTTAAGCCGAGTGTCCGCGGGGAAGCTCTCCTTATCTCCCTGTTCTCAGTCTCCTGACGGCGCCGACGGAGCCGCCTGCTCTCCCGACTTCAAAATATTTCAGCTCCAGCCAAAACAACAGTCTTACAGGTTTTCAGGGTAACAGCAGGAGCCACAGTCGGCCCCGTGCAGTTAACTGAACGCCTGGGGTGCAGCGCCTCAGGTGCATAATCATGACTTTGGTTGAAAGTTTTAGAGGTATGATACTTACATTTAGCTCTATAATATCTGTAATTTAATAAGACATTCCTCCAAATATTTGGATGAATGACATATTTGAAACTATGCAAACAGCATTAAAACAGGTTGAATGGTTTTAATCGGTCTTTAGTACAGATTTAAAGGTGAACCCTTCTGATTTTACACATTAGAGTCTGTTTACAGGTCAGTCTGCTTACATGTCTTGGGGAGTAGTCGTACATATGTGGTGGTGGTGGTGGTGGTTGGGGAGGTGGGGGGGAATTGATACAAGCTTCTCTGGCTTCTGAGAAAACCGCACAAAATCCAATAAATTTCCTTCGGCCATTCTCTGAACATGCCGTGCGTGGAGTTAGAAAGAAGCGCTCCTCATCTCTGATTCAGCTGTCGGCCTTTGAGTTGTATTGCAGGTAACACAGGCCTCGTTTATAAGCCCGACACTTCCACTGACGGAGCGCGATCCATCAGTCCCATTGTGTGTTCAATTACCTAATTACATTAACATTAATGACGTCGTATTAACACCAAACAAAGTTCACAAATGAGACGTGGTTCAGGATGAGGTGAAGGAAGTGGGATCGGTGTGGAACTTCAGAATGTGCATGTTCTGTTTTTACTCTTCCGTGGGTGAGCTGCTGCACCGAGTTTGCTTCTTATTTGTTTTTAGGACCTAAATTAGATTTTTTTTAATATTATATTTTCAGAACTGGTAATTTGTGAGTAACAGTCTCAGCCCGGACACGTCTATAAAACGTTTGTGGCTCCACGGCTGCAGACAGGAACATAAACCACTTTGTGATGGTCCACCTTGGTAGCGCGACCATCGGGACCGTCTCTCCCGCTGAGGTGATCTTGATATTGACGAGCCGGATTGTCCTCCTTCTGCGACGGCCGTTTCTTAGCTGTCATGTGCACATAATTTTAGTTTAATCGCTACGTATAGAGATAAAAGCCGTCCGTTGTGAGCGAATGGGTGTTCTGCAAAACAGGAAGTCTGACTTGGTGTCGTCAAAGTGTGTTTTGCGCCTCGTTTGGCTCGACGCTAACGAGCTAAGCAGATAAAAGACGAGGGGAACATGTGGAAAACATCTGTCGGATAAAGACGGTTAACCCCGCTGACGGTTAGCAAACTGCAGAGGGTAACTTTCACCAATAAAACAACTGTATATTCATTACTAACGCTCCACAGGCCACTTTCAGCAAAGTAAAGCTAAATGCAAGCGTGCACATGGTCTATATTAACCAGCTCATCTAACATGCATGGTGCTGTTGTCTGAATACATCGGTCTACATTAGAGACTCCCCTGCTCCCACTCGGGTTAATGAAATTCCATCTCTGGCTGACCGTGAGTGCAACGTGGAGCTTTACGGAGGAAAATTAACCCCAGCGGACCTATTTCTCCCCTCCCCAATCCAATTGGCCTCCCTCTCATTTGTATCAATTAGGCAGTGAGAAGGATTACTCGGAGTGCTTGTGCGGCAAATGTTGAAAAGCGTTTGTACTTCAGGGACGCGGAGCAGAGGAATATGAGCCAAGCAGAAATGCTCACAAACGCAGCTCCAAGGTCTGTGATTTGGCTTGGGTTTACATTGTGCACAACACTGGCATGCAAACACAAAGGCTCAAGAAGCAAGAGTTGATCACAGTTTGGCTTTTTTTGGGGTAGCTACTATTATGTTTCAGTTTAAACACACATTTATGATACTTACACAAGTAGAAATTAAATTTCTGTGTTAAACTTATCTGTACCTGTCGATTTAGATTATCTTTTGTATCCATATATCTATATATTCATATAATGGTGTGTTCATAGCGCCCTGTACATGCTGTTCATTCATTCTGTTTATAATGTAACACACTTTAAATACCATGCTGTAAATAATGCACTGTGCTGCTGCTTCTGCACTCCTGTGAGACGCTAAAACTGCATTTCATCGTCTTACTCTGTGCAATGACTATAAAGTTGAATCTAATCTAATCTTACAGGGTCATTTTATTAAATAAATCACATCCTGGTAGCCAAAGGATGATTTCAGCCGGCCATGTTGTCCATTAGTTGTGTGAACTTTCACTCTCCACCTCCTTCGTGGAGATTCTGAGAAATGAGAAGTTGCACCAGACATTGTACATCGGTGCAAAGAGTGCGAACTTTCTGCAGCTTTCCAAAAATATGTAATTTTACAGGAATTATTTTAAACATTTGTTGACAGTCTGGCTGAAAGGAAACACAGAAACGTGTATGAGTGATTTCCAGCTGCAGCGCTGCCACATGGGAAGTATCGTAGCAGAGACTTCAAATCAGGGATTAGTGGTTCTTTTTCTTTTTTCCTGGGCTGATACCAGCACTGATCACTAGTAATCAAGGAGACTGAAACACCGGTGCTACCAGTAGAAAAGTTAGTTTTCAGTCCTGTTATGGCTCCATGATAAAGACAAACTCCAGCTGTTCTGTAAATCAAACACACGAGGTCTTATCAACATGTGCCCCCGACTATCATGTGAACATGTTGTTGGATTAAAACACGTCTTCTACACATTTTCAGCTTCTCCTCCAAAAACAAACGTAAACTCATAAAAAAAATTATTTTAGGAAATTTCCTTGAAAGTCTTTTGTCTGTTGACAGATGGTTTGAGAGAGGGCTGAAAGAAGCCATCTATGTCAAACTGGAAAGACCATCCGTCACCAGAGGTGGAGGTCTGAGGCATCACCTCTCACCTGTTTACAATCCAGTCCTAAGATCTCTCCCCAGGAAGATGAAACCACATCCACACCAAGCCACAAAGACCCTAACGAACCCCTTTGTGGCAGGGGGAGCACTAACGACTCACATAACGAAAGGGAGGAGCAACGACCCCCCAACTGAAACCCAAACTCAGGTGTTAATGGTTCCTTAGGATATCAGTATGTGGAACTCCCAACTAGTCAGTCAGAGCTGATGAAGCCTCTTGGATGAGACGTGGAACGTCTTCAAGGAACTCAAGCGGGTCTACGATTAATCTACCAGAATTCTAAGTCTTTCTTTTAAACACTGACTTTTTTCATCATAAACTTTTTCTTGGTTGCTTCCTGGGATACTGTGAAGCACAAAGAGACGTATCAGGGACTGACTTCCTCCTCAGCACCGTATGACCACATCTGGTAAAAGCTTGAACATAACTCACATTCATTTGTTTGTGAAAACCCAAAGTTAAGCCAACAAGAAAACAGTTTAAAGCACAATCTGATTTCACCGACATTTTAGCATTACTGGTTATTACATATTAACTTGATTAGGTTTCTAGAATATTGCAATAAAAGAAACGTGTGTTATGAGCTGCTGCAGTCAAGGATATTTTCAATGAACGCTGCTCTCCACCCTGAAATCTACTTTAACACGTCTCCACACCAACACTGACTGTCGTATGCACTGATGTGCAAATTACAAATAATACAAATTACGAGTGCAACATTGCAAATGACTCTGCAGACATGTTATACTCTGTTCTTATTATATATCATACAGAACTGGTTACTGCTTTATATCTGTTCATTTACTACATTTGCATGTTACTTTATTCCATTGAACATAATTTATATTTATATCAGGGTGCTCATGTTTCAGGGCGACAAAATTAATGTAATTGCATTAAATCCTGTAACAGAAATGCGTGAGGACAATAAAGACCTTCTGTTCTGTTGTATTTTTAAATTAAAGGCCAATTTCTTGTATTTATTTATATCTAATTACAATAAGTTGTACAACGGTGTTGAAGCGTTAATTGTATTTTCTACATACATTCTGCAGACATGGGTGTTTATAATGAGGATTGAAGTGTTCGTTCTGCACTACACACTAAGAAACAGCGCCGGAACGCAATGTGTGCGTGTGTGGACTTGTTTTCCTCCACAGCATCTACATTTAAATACAATTGGGAAATATTCATACAAATGCAATCAGATTAGCACAATTAAATTCCGCTGTTAACTCAAAACTTTTACATTTATGACCGTGTCCTGCACACAGAGGCGTGAAGCAGACGGACTTCGATGCTGGGTGGAGTCTGTCTTTGGAGAGAGAATCAGTTAGAAGTCTGCAACAAGTTCAAATAAATCGAAAAACTGAAGTTGGCTACAAGTTAGAGGAAGCGCTGAACTGCTGGCGGCCTCCCTCCCGTATGTTAACCAGTGAATTAACCTCTGGGATGTAATTGAGCGGCCACAGCCACAGGAGTGTCTCCGCGCATTCATCCGGCTGCATTAGGACTCGTAACAACGCAACCGCTGTGGCTCAGAGGTGGCATTTTTTTGAATCTGACACGGAGTTCTGCTCATTGGGTTTGAGAGAAACAATCAGAGCGGTTTCATTTTTCTCATCAGTCTCTCTACTGGGCACATGAAGCATTAATTAGTAAAAGTGGCCTTTTTTTCTCGATGCCCAGTGAGTAAACCAGTTCGTTTCTTTTTCACAGTTGCTGCTGTATGCTTTCTGAAATAACCAAAATCAAGAAAGAATGTGTAAATGTGGGGCTGCATGGTGACTCGGTGGTTCGCACCGTCGCCTCACAGCTGGAAGGTCGCCGGTTCACGTCCCTGTTAGGACGCCTGGGGTCTTTCTGTGTGGAGTTTGCATGTTCTCTCTGTGCAGC
>NW_007577776.1:354788-406739 GCF_000690725.1 Stegastes partitus
TCAGTCTGGAGGTCTGGATTAGTTATGAAAATGCAACTATTTCTAAAAGCTTGTTGCATGTGGCACATGCAATAGAAAGATTTATGATGAAGGACGCTTCCACCCATGTAGTTCAGTATTGTTCTTGACTACAGTCGTTAAGTTGGAATGTTGTGTACTGAACACACCGTAAAAAAAACAACAAAAAAACCCCCAGAAAAATATGTTTTTAAATAAAAGCTGGGCTATCGTACTGTACAAAACTGTGAAAATAACAGTAAATCCTTTTTTTTTTAAATTCATTTTTTGAGTGGACATTATTTATAGTTTTGCCTTTTTTTTCCATTAATTTGTAAATTAGTAAATTTTTGTGGTTTTACTAGTTATTAACAGTTATTTACAAAAAAGGGACAATCCGTAAAATAACAAGATACTGTTTAAACAAAATACAGTTAAAATTTTCATTTTTACAGTGTAGGAGAGGGACACAATATTTGACTGCATGTCACGATTAAAACATTCCTGCATATAAACATTTATCTTCACATAAATGATTATACATAGAATGCTGTGAAAAAGAATCGGTGGTGTGACGTGTGGGGCAGCTTTCCTCCCACTGGACCCGGACGACTTGTCACAACTGATGGAGCCATGAGTTCTGCTCTCTATCAGAAAATCCTCCTGGAGAAGATCCACCCATCAGTTCATGACCTGGAGCTCTAATGGGTTGTGCAGCATGACAATGAAGCACACAAGCAAGTCCACCTCTGAATGGCTCAGAAGGAACAGAATTAAGGTTTTGGAGTCGCCGAGTCAAAGTCTGGACTTGAATTAAACTACGATGCTGTGGTCAAACCTTAAAAGGACAGTTCATGCTTTAAAACCATCCAATATTAAAACAATTCTGCAGAGAAGAGCAGGATAAAATCCCTCCATGGGGATGTAAAGGACGGATCACAAGCTAGTGCAAATGTTTAACTGCAGTTGTTGCTGTCAAGGGCCCAAGCAGTTAGTAGGTTTATAGGGAATCCACAATATAGGGTTTCAATAAATCATCTTTTAAAAACTTCATTTTGTGGGTTTGGTCTGTCAAATATTACAGAAATATAAACATTACTTTGATGGTCTGGAACATTTAAGTGAATACTTTTTCACAGCACTGTATAACACACACTCACCGTTTTTCTTTTTTTTCCATTTTGCTGCTATTTTTTATTATTTTATTAAATATCTTCATTTGACTTAACATGTCATATTTTTTCTTGTGCTATTTTTACCTTAAACTTAATGCCTTGGCAGTTCTGTTGACAAAAACAGACTCCTGCAATCATGAATTTATTAACGCAACGTTTTGGTCCAAGACCTTCATCAGGCAAACAGTCTAATACACTATATGCTATACTATCTACTTTTTGCCTGATTGCATTAATAAATGTATGATTATGAGTCAGACAGTGTCTGTTTCTGAGCATCATATTCATGCCAGTAAAGCACATTAAATGAACATCAGCGCCACTGACTCGCTATCAGGAGGCCGCTGCTGCTCACTGCAGCTTACAGTCGTCATGAGGATGAAGAGGAAATGTTTTCAGATCTCACTCTGATGTGAACAAGGAGACTTGCTGCAGTTTAAAATGATCCATTATTATCTCTGACTTTACAGGACCCGGAGTCTGTTCGGCAAACAGGCTTTAATGGGTTAAAACGGGTCGGCAACCTTAAACACTCAAAGAGCCATTTGGACCCGTTTCCCACGGAAAAAAAACACCGGGAGTCGCAAAACCCTTTTGACATCTAAAATGAAGATAACACTGCATCGTTTTTACCTTTATGCTATGTATATAAAAAAAAAAAAACTACAGTGTGTTACATTTATGAAATCAATTAACTGCTACAGAGAAAACTAAATTTTATTTCTGCAACAAAAACATTTTGTACTCCAAAAAAAAGAGGGTTGAAGGTTACTTAAAAAAAAAAAAAAAAACTAAATATCTATTTGACTCCTCCTTGTATTTATGAAATAAAAAGCCGATCTTAAATTATCCACCTGCAGCAAACTAAAAATGGCATCTGGTTGTCCTGCTGACTGCAGCTGGGACTGCTGACCAGACTGCTGACCGCCTGTGAGCGCTTGGAGACGAGAGGAGCCCACGCCAGCACTGCTGCTCGCTGAGGACAGGAACGGCACAACGATACGTCTTTTCATGTCAGAGTCTCTAGTAACACCAGAAAGAGTCGCTAGATTTATCGCTAGTCATTTTTGACGAAAAAAATAAATAAAAAATCGCCAAGAGGATTTGGAAAGTTGCCAGATTTAGTGAGAATGTCATCAAGGTGGCAAAACTGCACATGCCTGCGGGTGTCGCGCATCGGCGGTTATGACGCATATTTTGAGCAACAAAAAAATTAAACACGTTTTGTTTTAATGGTATAAGTTCACAAAAATCTTCAAATTTAGAATTACATTTTAAAAAGTAACGAGCTAATACATTTAAATGAAAATACTCATTATTTTTTTCCAAAGCCACAAGGAGCCGCAGCAGAGGGATAAAAGAGCCGCAGGTTGCCGACCCCTGGGTTAAAATAATAAGGAAAATGTAAAGGGAAAAAATAGTGCAGAATCAGCCTTGTTTCTATCACAGAGTTTACATAAACATGCTAAATATGTCAGGGAATGTGTAAAATACAGAAAGCCTTTCCATGTTTGTCTACATTAAATTTCATTTTAATGACAGAACAAAACATTTGCCAGCAGATCACTGATATACAGGCCTGTGAGGCTTCATAGAGCACCCTAAAACACTGACCTGCAGCCTTCATTCAGGTTTTCTGTTGTGATATTTGTAAAGAGTAACGCTCCGCTGCACAGCTGCAACACACAATCTGTTTTCTATTCGCTGCCCAAACCAAATCAAAGCTGACCAACGTTCCGCCTTCCAGATCTGTGCAGCTTTAAACTGGATTTCTGGATATTATTTCTTTTAATGCAAGCTATAATAATGACTTCACATTTCAGGGAAGAAATAAAACGGTTATTGCTGTTGGTCTTTGTTGGGCAGAGGAAGCCGTCCACAAAGCAAGCCGCTCAAACTGACCAACTTCAAATGACCACAGCCAACACGACAACAAACGAATGCTTCCTGCGTTTAACCCTCAGGGGAAGCAATACTTTGACAAAAAACAAAAAAAAGAGTTGGCAGTTATCTAAAAAAAGACAGCACAGCATATGTTGGTACTTTAATGCTATTTATTCTGAGAAGGGAACAAAGAAATAAAAGAGTGTTGGAATAAAAACGGACTTCAATCAGTTTTGAGTCATTTAGCAAATAAAGATGTGAAACATTCGCCAGCTCCATCCTGTCCAATCTGGGGATCTGCAGCTCGCTGTTCAATTCTGGAGATTTTTCTGCTGAACTTAACAACAGATTTTTTTAAAACAAGAGATAAGATCAACACAAGTAAAGTGAAATTAGTCTTCTTTGGGTAGCTGCACATCACCTTCACTCTCATTTCAGCACGTAAATCCTTGGATGTGGGAGAATTATGGGTATTTTCATTTAAAAAGACTTCTTTGTATGTGTGCAAACATTTACATATGTGCAATGGATGGGTTTATATATATATACACAAGAAACTACTTGAAATGCTTTACACATAAGGCCCATAGATTTCTTTAACTAGTTTCCACTGCATTTCTTCCAAAAGATAAAAAAAGTCCATGTTATACTGCCACATTAACACTGAAGACATACAACAGTACAGAAGCTTGACAGTGAACTTACAGTACATGTTGGCCTTTATCTGTCTAACAATGCAAATGAATCATTTACAAACCTTCTAACACCTACAGCTCGTAATTAAAACCGGTAAGTGTATTATATTACATACGTGGTACATTATCTTACATGCAGAGCCTCTCTGTCATTAAACTAAACTTTCAACGTTAGTCGGAAAGTCTTAAAAATGCATCATGCTGCGTGTGAATACAAAAAAAAGTCTATTTAAAAAAAAAAAAAAGATCCAACCATTAATTTAGTAAATACATTACAACATAAAAACACATTAAAAAAAAGAAGAACAGAATCAAAAAAGTAAAAGCTTTAAAGACGATGTGTTACACAGAAGAGCTCCTACATGAACACATGACAGGTGAGTTTCTGACGCAGACCTGATAGACTTGAATTTAGTGGAATTTCTGTTTTTGTTCTAGAGTTGGGCATCGTTTAGGAATTCACTGATTGTCAATGTGCTCATCGGCCTGGGTTCTAATCGAATCTGGATTTTTCTTGTTTTAGAATAGCAATAGAAATAAGAAGTGTATATGTATATATGTATTAAAATGGTACATTTTTGCTAATTTCCTACAAATTTTACACACTTTGAAATGCATTTCACGTTCAGGCCAATTTGCATTTATCAGAATGACAAGACGTGGAGGAGAGGACCACACAGTGCGGTTTTCCATAGTTCCCTTTAGATTTAAACATTACAATGCATCGCGACACACGTGTAACCAAGAAAAGACAAATAGATCTGATAAGTGCAACTGAAAGGCACAACTTTTAGAGTCCCGTTCAGAACTTGGAACTGGTTCCAACGCAGAACCGCTTTTACCCCTTTTTCACCAAGGCAGGTCTGGAGCCACTGTCCAACTTCAAAGCAGTTCCTTGACAGTTATCAGCCAGTTTAAAAGAAAAAAAAAACGGTGTCAAAGTTGCACCGAGACTTTGCTGGTCTACAACCAAGAACTGCTTCAGGGGCTCAGGGCGGAGTTATAGTTCAAACTTTGGGACCGCCGTTTGTTTTACAGAACCAGGGCTGATCTAAAGAAGAAGAACTCGACGTGCGACATCAGACGGCATGGAAAACTGGACAGACGCTGAATTCATGGCTGTCCAGCAGCGACACATGAGACAGGCACAACTGTCTGGTTGCTCTGTGGTTCTCAACAGTTCAAAATAAACTAGAGGAAGCTTCAATAGGTGAACAGCTGTTTGAACAGACGTAAACAGTGACGTAATGTCGTGGCTCTGTCGTACCTGGAAAAGCTATTTAAATCTTAGAAGGTCTGCAACTCTAGTCCAGACCCAGCATCAAGTCTACGTTGGTGAAACGGGGGCACCTGATACCCAACCCTAGTGTTTTAGTTTTTTCTTTTGCAACAGTGATTGTTGAAGTTACTTGATGCAGAGTGTAAAGTGTAACGCGTCGCCTAAAACTACCACCAGAGCAGTTTCCTGTTTGACTGAATAAGGCATAAATCAAAGTGCAATGACGACTTTGTCCTTTTTCTAAACGACTTGGTGGTTGGTTGGTATACCTGTAACTGAGAATACGTTTGGGACAATGGTTAAAACTACATCTTAGCAACAGTGTCTAATGTGGATGTTCAAACCGATAGCAGTTACTGAGGTAGATTTCCTGACTGAAACACTTAAAACATAAACATAGTCAGCCTGTTAGAATGATAAGTTACCTCTACAAACCCTCTGTTCACTGAAACTGTTCTGAATGCATCTTCCACCTGAAGGAATTATTAAGCTTTTACCATGTTACTGTTAGATTGCACACGATGGTTGGACGACAGGATACTGTAGTACTGCGATGACATAAGTATACACAACATCAAGCACCACGAATCCTCACAGCTTCATACTGCTTAACCATGTCACAAATTCATCTTAAAACAGCCGCCGTGTCCAACAGCAGCAAATCAAATAAGAACAAAAAAAAAAAAAAGAAAAATGTGCCCTAAAACGCTTTGAGAATGGCCCGTGTGGGTTACTTCCACCTGCCAGTCCTTCCGCTCCATCACTGGACCATGTAGGAGGAGAACGTCTCTTCGTGTTTGGACGCGTTGCGGGCGATGATCTCCACGATGGCGATGTAAGTTCCAGTGAGGAAGCCGATCAGACCCACCAGGCTGATGACGGCGTTCTTGGCGGTTACCAGCGGAGACAAGCCCTCCGTATGAAAAGCTATAATCTGGAGGAGGGGCGGGAAGATCAGCGCCAGGAAACTGCTGCTGACCGAGCCGACCAGCGAAATGACGAGGTCCAGCTCCGGTATCAGGATGGCGAGGGCACCTGGAATGTGAGAGAAGAACACAAGACAGCGGGGGTTAGTCTTTGTCATTACCTGAGCGGCTCTGGTTGAGACCCGTGCTCAGGTCAATAAACAAATTAACAGGGCTTTACTTATATGCTGATGATTAGAACTCTTTTGTATCAGTTGCTATAATCAATAAGGTGGAGACTTCCATGTTGGCAAGCAGAGGCCACTGTGGGAGTTTAGCAAGTAAAGGAGCACCCGGATGGAGACTTGTATGTGGCTTAATGAGCTCAAAATGTTTAAAATGAAGCTGGAGTAAACTAGAACAATGTTCCCACAGAACAGTGGAACATCTTATGGCTGTTGTTTTACACTTCTGTGTGACAACAGATGTAAACCCACTTGAAGATACAGGTTAATGTCAGCAGTGATCCCTTGTATTTTCCCGTGGTTAATCCTGAAGGAGGATCAGGCCTAAAACACACATCTTTGAAATTATTACTAATTTTTAGGACCTGTTTTTATCTTTATAAAAGCCAGGAGAAGAAGGTTCATTTTAAATGTAACTACCTTGCTTTTAATTTAATAACTTTACTGATAGTCTAATACTTTGAAAGTGAACACAGCCCTGAAAACTGCACACAAATAAATACATATATCTATAAACAAATAAAAACAAATGGTGACATGACCGATCAAGCTAATTCACTGCTGTGTAACCTGACCAGACGTCAGAGGTCGGACAACGTAGCCGGGTTCAGCCCTTATGCTTGTCTCGCATGCTGATAGAGCAACCGCACAACACCCTGTTAAATGCATGTTTATGTGTCACGCTTTAAGGCACATGACAGGCTGTCTATGAGCCCGGGAGGGAGCAAACTTGGAGTCGTTAATACAACTGACCTTACATCTGGAACGCCAAATATTCTATTAAAGCACTTGTCTAACCAATGAAATGTCTACAGTTGGAAACATGTTACTATGGTTTTATTACCTAGGCCTAACTGTGATGAGGGAACACCAGATATGTCCAAAATTCAGCCTAATAAAATAAAACACTAATAGAAAAGTCAAATGAGTTTTTAAAAAAAAATGCTGAAATACAAACAATGTCAATGCAAAGCCAGACTAAAAAGGTGCATCTTCAGTTTGCTTTGAAAAATAACACCTCGTGCAGCCCTCAAGGCCTTGAGGAAGGCTGTTACTGACACAATAATGACAAAAGGATCCCTCACTGTGGTTTCTTTAAGAGGGGTGGGTTTGCTTCCACTTTAGGTTTAATTAAAGGGCCACCAACAGAAGACACGAGGGTTCTGGAAGGTTTGGAGGATAAAAGCAAATCTGATAAACAGGTCGGACCAAGGCCATTAAGAGTTTTATAAACCAATCAAAGGATCCTAAAATCAATTGTGGAGCAGACAGGTAGCCAGTGCAGAGACTTTAAAAACAGTGTAATGTGTGCTCTCCTTCTGCTCTTAGTCATCACATGTGCAGCTCGGCTTCAGAGCAATTGTATTAAAGGTATTAAATTGATTTTGCTTAACAGACTTGTGACGGTTGTGAGGATTCGTCACAGCTTAAAAAGATCAAGCAGCCTGCAGATGAACCACATGTGAGCAGCATCACTTGAAAAACAATGCCTGCTTTACTGCTACAACTTTCAACTGACAGTATTTAGTTTTTTTGGTAGTTTGCTGAACGAACGTTACTTCTTGTATTTGTGCAATCACATAAATGTCTTGGAAACCAGCACCTTTTGGCTTCTATATACACGTACCACTTGCACACACTTTCCCCTCTTGCATATTCTCTTCAGTAGCTTCAAGGTAGTAGAAATCATTGCATTGATCTACATCAACGTGACGATTAAACTGAGAGAAATTCAGCTTAGTTTGGCTGTACAGCATAGGCTTGTAATGACTGAGCCACAGGTGAGACAGAGCTTGTAATGAGGCTAAATTCCTTCCTGGTTAGAGCCGTGGTGATAATAATCTCCTGGAGGATTCAGAACTGCTATCAGTATCTGAATGTCAGTCATCTGTTTGTTTAACATTTCCGTTTGCCTGCTGTTAACGTTCAACAATGCCGAGGCGCTGTTGTGGAAATTCTTATGTGTGAGAGTTCATTCATGGGAGAAGAATATTAATCGTTGTTAAAAAAAAAAAAAAAAGTCTCCATTGAAGGTCTGTCTTTATCCAGATCAACAGCTGACGCCTGGCTCTACCTCAGTGAGAACACTGTACAAAAACTACCAATAAACCAACCGCATATGCCCACATACCGTCTTCTGTCCTGTTGTGCGTCGATTCAGATAACTTTATTGATCCAAGAGGGGCAAATCATTTGCAGTTCACTCAGTCCATGCACATCACTTCAAGACTTACAGTCAAGGTAGCAACAGATCAGCACACATGGGCCAGTACCATGGAACAACCATCCATCCATCATCTATATACCACTTAATCCTCACTAGGGTCGTGCGGGGCTGGAGTCTATCCCAGCTGGACTTAGAGTGAAGGCAGGGGACACCCTGGACAGGTCCATCATAGGGAAACTACTCAGATCAACTCCACACATTAACATTTACTTTTAGTTTAAATAGGAATGTATATATAAACAGTCCATCAATAAATTACCGTTAATAATTTAAATGATTAAAAATATATCAGCAGACAAGGCACTAGACAAAGGACATGTATGTGATTAAATCTATTGTAGATTCTCTGTAGTAGCTGCTTGTTCCACCAAGTGGAGCCTCTTAATGTTTAACACTGTAGTGATCTGATCTAGTTCCTCGGACCCTGGACAGTTCTGTGTGAGCAAGCATAGAGTATGGTGAGGGTTTAGCTAGTAAAGACCACCATGACAAAGACTTCTGTGGCAGTTAATTATTGAGCAATCGATAGCTGATTGCTGCCAATTATCGGTTAAGAAAATAGTTAAAGATTTGCATTTCTAGTGTAAGCACTATTGAGTGAAGCACGACAGGCTGTATTCCTGCTCTCAACATCCATCAACTCTCAGACATTCCAAATGGTTTTCTTTTTTTTACATCTGATGTCTTCTGAAGCATCAAAACCAGTTGTGTGGATATCGTGACTTAGTGCTCTGAACATATACGACTTTGTCTGGAGTTTGTTTTTCCTCTATCGGCCGTGTGTAATCCAGACAACCAGTCGGTAATAAATACATCAAAAATGCCTAGAAATCAACCTTTAATCCACTTTGTCAACAATGAACAGGAATCCGTGATTACTTTGCAGCTTTTAATAAAATAAATGAGCACTGAGCACTTAGTTACACATTTGAATCCCATCAAATTACAGAAAATATCAATAAAAAAGTGCACATAAGTACCAATAAAGATCTCGACAATCCAATCACTCCCCATCTGTAATCACAGCTGGCTTTGGATGAGAGGTTGTCCTGTCCCCGGTTTATGACTAATTGCCAACCTAGTAGTTTTATTTCTCTTGTAAAACGTTGCATGTTGACCCACGTAAAGAACACAAGCCAAAAGACTGACAGTGCAGTTATACAAGTCTTGCAGGACTTTGAACCTTCTATGACTGCTTTTCCTTCTTTATTAATGACGATAGCAAGTTTCTAGATTTTGCAAATGGTAAATAGACCCAAACTGGTCCCAAGTATAACTGCACAATGATTCGTACACCTGCGTCCACAGGAAATCTTTGTATTAACTGCCATATACACACCTTTCTCAGCTCTGCACATGGCCTGTTGTGAAGTCCTTTACAGGGTGTAACTGTGATGAACATATGGTGCAGTATGTCTAAAAACTACATTTTGCAACGTTGTTCCAGAGAGAAGCCATGCATTTGTCATATATGATTTTAAACTTCCTGTCACAGCTTCTTCTCAGGATTAACAGCATCCTTTTTGTTTTGGGTCCTTTTTTATGTGAGCTTTAAGCATTTTCAAAAATATCCAAGTATGAACTCACAAAGAGTCTGAAATGCTTTTGATATTTGTCTTTTCGGTGTGCAGGGTTTCTGTGCATGATGAGATTTTTAGGTAGCTCATTAAAAAACTAAAATATTCTTAGTGTGTTTGGGAACTACTTAAGGCTCTGACCTTTTGAGTTTAATGATCAAAGAATATAATCTATGTGGCAGAAAGCCTCTTTTCTGTTTTTGCTTCGTATGAAGGATTGTGTGAAACAGAAGATCTAGATGAGGAAATGAAGTGACCAAAAAGTCAGTTTCTTCACTTTTATCTTCTCTACTGCACATGGGTGGCAGGAAAGTCAGAACTGCAGTACAAACCAGGGAAAAGAGGGCTCAGAAGACAGAAGAGACGGATGAGAAATAAGGTCAAACGTACTTTGGGATGAAGGGAAACAGAGGGCAGAGGAGCAAGAGAGATGGATAGGGTCAGATAGATGACAACGCAACGGGAAAAGGGAGAGAAAACAAACTGAGAAGAAACGGGGAGAGACTCCCACTGAGTGAAAACAAAGCTGTGACTGTGTTTCACGTGTCGATAGGAGCGGTGACCATGCTGCTAAAGTCACCGGGGACACGAGTCACCTTCACTGGTTGCTATAGAGACGGACATAAACAGCAACAGCCGAGCGGACAAAACAAGCGGCTGCTGAGGCGGCGCGCAGCGCTGTCACAACTGAGGCGCCTTTACGTTCCTGCTGACAAAACTCCACGACAAACCTTACATCTTGAAATGTCTGCACACGAGCAAGCATTACACGCATGGACACACCTGAAAACAGAGGCCTGCTTTGCTGCACACAGACCAGCACACACTTTTAATCTCACACTCTGTCCGTTAGTATCTTCTCCACAGTGAGCAGAGAGGACAAGTCAGGTGTTCTTGTTCTTTCTGTACGTCGGGCACACATTACCAGCGGCTGATAAAAGACTCTTTGAACCATAATCAATTGCTTGCCACTGCGTGTTCGAGTCTGTCAAATTAACCTACGGGGCGACGGCAAGGTCGAGCTTTCATGCACCTCGCCGCCACTCGTTCCCGGGGAGTAAACCTGTCACTTCTGGGGATAGGCTGTTGAAGGGTGCTCTTCAAACTGCATCTGAAGCTTTCTGAGCCATCAAACAAGGCAGACGCTGCTATGAAAGAGAACTGCAAGGGTGAGGGCCTACTTAAAGAATACGCTGAGCCTTCATAGCAAATAAACCACAAGGCTGTAGCTAAAAGACGGGCTGCTGTCCCCCGAGAGAGAGGCAGAAGGTGGATCATCAGGCAGCTTCAAAGGGCTGAAGAGGGAACGCTGTGAGCACACTAATTTGGCCGTGCAACCTCCGATCTTCTGGAAACAAAGAAAAAAACCCTCTCCATTTATTTATTTATTGCTTTAGTATGCTAACAGACACACCATATGGCATGAATGGCCAAGACAAATGAGAAGTGGAGGGTTTTAACATGTCGCGGAAAGTAAAACAGTGAGGTCAGACGGAGGTGGGAGAAAACAATATTATAAAGTCCTCTACAGTTGGTTTATTTTAATAACTATATAGCGACACATGAGTAATACCTAAACGAGCACACACACACACACACACAAAAAAAAAGTTGCACAAATACTGAATATGACAAAAAATACCAACACTGAAGTTAAACCGAAAGAGATAAAATGACTAAGTGACACACAGAACAAGCACCAAAGTAGGCGAGTGGCCATGAATGAACAGGTAGATGATCGTTGCTTTATAGTTCCTCTCCAGTCATCTATTTAAAACTCATCTCTCTGGAGCAAAATTGCATTTAAAAAAAATAAAAATAAAAATTCTCCTCCTCTCCCTCCACCCACCCCTTCCTCACTCGTAACTGGAGCACACCAGCTCACCAAAGACTCTACAAAAAAACACTGTAAAACTAGTCAAAGCTGCAGAATAGCAAAGTTGCATTACTGGAGTAATTCAGCCATACATGCTCGAACCCCAAACCACATTCTGAAGAGGAACAAACAACTCCACACTGCAAGTCGAGATCGAATCCTTGAATCTGCTACGTATAAAAACCCTGCACGTCTGAATCTGTGTTTTTTATTTTGCTCATGACACGTCTTCTAGCACATAAAACAACGTATAAACGGTAAAAGAAAAAACACCCAAAACTTGATTTTTACAGGATGGAAGGAGATCCTCCTGTTTAGATCAATCAGAGGCTAAAAATATGAGTGTTTGGCGATGTCTTGTAGATGTAGAAACGACAGTGTTATTCCTATTAATAGCAAACTCTTAACTCAAATAGCTCACAAAGGATGACGATTAAAAGGTTTGACATTGGGAGATATAATTGTAATGTGCGGAGCCGTGGTGAATATTTCAGTGACAGTGCGGCTTGATCAATTATGTAGAACAGTAATCTGTGCACAGGAGCTCCTTCAGGCTTCATACAATTACATATAATCTGTTAACAGTGAATGTCCATAATAAAAAGAAGACAGTACATTATCAGAGCTGATAAAAAGGTAAGATAAGTCTGGTATCTGACACAGATTCAACACCTGCAACAAGACAGCAACACCTACAGTGATCGATATTATTAAAATAGGAAAGGTCTGTAAAATAATACGGTCGTGGGTACTGAGGGAGACATGTAAGTAGAGATCTCAGGAGAGTCTATTTTTGCACGAGGTCGATGCCAAAATCCTGAAAACATCTGGGAAGTGCTTTGACATTGCTACGAATCTCCATCCCCACACATCTATTAGGCTAATGTAAAAGCATACCCAGGGCAGCACGGCACACAGACACTACGGTCGTACTGAGACCTCAAATAAAGCTCATTTCAGTTCATTGCTTCTCAGATATATTTTAGTCTTCTATATTTTATCCTGTTTTCTATTTTGCTCTTTTGCACATGTTTTCGTGAATGCCTGTCACATCACATATACAGCACTTTGGTCAACTCAGCTTGTTTTAAAATGGGCTATATAAATAAAACTGATTTGATCTGATAAGCGAATATGTCTCAGTTACATCCGTTATGTCAGACGGACAAGAAAACCATTTTAATGTCTACAAATGTTCTCTTTTTTAAAATACGGTCACCCTAGGTAAATATCAACAATACATGTTTCTCATGTTGAACATGTGTGGTTGTTGGTCTCTTTGTGTTAGCCTGATGATGGACTAGCACCCTCGGGTATAAGTCAGTAGGCCTGCTAGCAGCGTTGGCATTCCCTGACTTTGCTGGCTGAGTGGTTGAATTCTCACTTGCTTATGATGCCAGAAGGCGAACTAGTGGACGAGGGGCTTGAAAAACAGCAGATGTAAACATCTTCATATCTTAACAGCTTGTATTTTTACACCCCTGAGTTTATAACAATCACAAACCACAATTAACATGGATTTTCATAGTATGGCCATTAAGCAGGAGTTTGCTGGGGATATTGTTTCCTAATGGTATTTGTACAGACTACCACATTTCTGGCATTGGTGCTGCATGAGGCAAAAGAGGTGCGTTCACAACAATGTCATAAAAACAACAGGAAACGTGTTATTTTAGTCTGACCTGCTCACCAACACAGTGAGGAGTTGAAGCCGTGGCTGTGACACATGTAGGCATTTCGTGTTTTTTGAAGCTCTTAGCACCAAATTCTAGGAGTTTGACTCAACAACATCCTTCCTTCTAAGACTCGTAACGCTGCTAAATCTGAAGACAACACAAGAGTTGTCTCAGTTTTATCTGCGGGTGCAACCTACACTGACAAAGCGAGGATGACACTGGGTTAAAAGTCTTTTAGTGGTTTGTTGTTTAAACAGCATTTTAATGACGCACTTCTAAATACTCATTAAAATACCGTAATTCAAACACAGCTGAAACAAAAGTTACAGAGCCAACTGGAAAGCTTCTACCGTTGAACCCCCATATGGTTCCTATTTGGGGATCAAAAAAAAAAAAAAAAGACGTCTAGACATCTTTCGATCTACAAATCACTAAATTGATGTTTCGCAGAAGGCTGACAGTGGCATTACCCGACAGATATGGAGTGCTGAAAAGGAGAAAAAAATGCTTGGAGATTAGCCGAGTCAGTGCAGACAGAGGACCAGACAGAATACACGGTTTGCTTTGGTCTCTAACCACTGTCGCTCATTGAGACAAGTTATGAAAGCCATTTAGTGTAGAATACGTTCATTAAGATCCATAACATTTACACTGAGGAAGTAGAAGCTGACTATTTTTAACTTCCACATTTAAGACTAAACACTATTGAACAACTAGAAAATCTTTTATCTTTACACCCATCAGCATCAATGGAGAGACTGGGCAGACAAAGCCAGCTCAAATAAGCAGCCAGAAGAAGAAAATAAAGGACAGACTCAAAGACATGGAGAGAAGTGGGGGTCTGGCCGCCTTCAGACTGTCAGCAGGCAGTTTCTGAACCAAGACCACAGCTTTTAAATCCACTGAGAGAGACAGCTCTTCAGATGGACGAAGTCAATTACCTCCAGAGGCACAAAGCCCTGGCCAGCAGTAGGGGATGTTCTGAGGCTGGATCAAAGATTGGTAAGGAGGGCCTTCGTTTCCCTTTACTCCACAGTCAGCCAGAATGTACTAGATGCTGTCCTACTGTCTCATTTCTTCAGCTCGCTGCCAGCAAACACCACCCAGGAAGGAGCCACAGGAACCCGGCTGCCTCCAGCTCGGTGAAGCCGAAGCTGACTTTCATCTGGCACGCCCAGCGTTGGCTGCTCGGCGGACTGTAGGCCATTAAAGATGGAGGGGAGTTCAGTCCACCCAACAGATCCCAGGTCGCTCACACCAACAGCAAGTAAATACTCAAGGTCTGCGTATGCTAAAGTCAATTAGCTAGAAGTCGGTCCGCTCAGCATGGAGCCGCCAGCAGCAGCAGCATTTCAGCTTTTCATACAGCTTTTCATTTGACAGCCTCACCTTTACAAACACTATTTGTTCTTTCACAACTGTAGTTTTTTGTTTTTTTCTTTATTAAAGTTTTTGATTGTTGCAATATTCCACCAAATTTAACACATTTCTCTGGCATCCTTGTTGCCTGATATAGTTTTCTTGCTGGATTTTTTATTTTATTTTATTTTTTTTAACAGTTTGTACCATCCACTCCACTAAATTCTTAAATTGTGGAAAACAGAGATATGACAAAATGGCCGACAGTATTTATTGCATTCGTTGCAGATTGTGGCTGAAGCACGGTTGGGAGCTGAGCTTTTTGGTATCAGAGCACTGATGTTCCAAAATGTTAAAGTTAAAAGATTGCAGTGTCGCCAAGGCAGCTGTTCTGACAGTAGAGAAGCAGGCAGAGCAGCCCTGCTACGGCGCAGAGAGAGATTTATAACAATAAAAGCCGGCATTTTAGAGCTAAAGTTGAACTATGTGGCTCGTTACAAAGCAATCTACCAGTACTGTGACTTATGGCAAACAGTGTGTTGCTGCAAAGGTTTAGCCAACAGTTTTGCTGAATGTTCTTTTACTTTCCTGCCAGGGCATATGGGTTGGCACACCTGCAGCACAACCGCAATGATCTCATGGAAATAATTGAATGGGTTTTTATTTTTTTGCTGGCCTGAACACATACATTATGACTTTCTGTAGCCAAGATGGACTCTGATATGGCATCCGTTGTAGTTAAAAGCTGCTCAAACTGTCCACCTCAGTTAAGAAGCAGTGCTAATGTATATTATATCCTCTGACACTGGACACAAGAATTAATTTAGATGACTTTTTGCCGTTCTGCATTGCTCCATCTTATATAAATCCTGCAATGCCAAACAGTCGTCCTTGCTGTCGGCTACTATATGATGTGCTGCTGCATCTTTCGTTCAAATCAACTACATTATTACACTGTAGAAGGAGCTCATGGCCACATGTCGTTGCCTGACATTAATGTATCAGAAGTAGCGTGTTAATTGGCTGCACTCCTTAAACAAGCAGTAGCTCAGTGTTGCATTCAAAGTCCCTGAAGATCACAGAGGCCTGTGATGTTCTAACCACACGGCAGTTTATTCTAAGTTCACTCTGCAACATCATGGTTTATAGATTTCTCATTGACAAGGAGGAAGCCATAGTAATAAAACTCTTAGATATGCTGATGCGCAATTTCTGTGGTGCAACCGTGTCAGTGCCAGCTGAGAATATCATTTAACTAAACAGTCATGATCTCTAATGATCATTAACTTGGCATCAAACACACCTCCTCTGCCACCTCATTTAAATAATTTCGCTCCCTTCGTTCCCTCTTCTTGTCCTTCATTTCTCTATCAACATAACCTCTGGCTCACCTCCATCTTTCCCAACACTTCATCATTGCATTGAGTCAGCAATCAACTTTTCTCTTCGCCCCAATGAGCCGACAGAGGTGGAACAGCTCCCATCCAAAGGTGCTCTGGATTGATCACTTCACACTGTTGCCTTTAGGAGCAACGTCGCAGCTGCACGCAACCAATTTCTACTACGAAAATAAATGATAAATAAATAAATAATAAACATCTCTCAAAGGAGAAGAGCTGAGTAAACAATGGTAGGTAGCAAGGTGATATGTATGGAAAAATCAGCTAAATTCCAGTGCTGAAATAAATAGCTGACTCATCATTTAGTCGACTGACGGCAAATTTTATTTGACAGCTTGACACCTGACTTCATCTTTTGTTGTGCTGTAACTATTTTATTATTATGTTTCTCTTATATTTGCATCGGTTTCTTTAGCTTTACATCAGGGTATCTTGGTATTTCAACACTGCAGCACCTTGGTAAACTGTGGTTGTTTAAAATGTGCTAAACAAATAAATTTGGACCCGACTTGAAATGAAGCGACGGATTAATATGATGGTTATTTATTTCAGTAGTCTGCAAAAAAAAATAAAGTGAAATATGCTTTTATCACAGCTTGCCAAATGAGAAAAATCCGCAGTTTTTGTCTTATTTGCATTGATTTCAAATAATAATACGGGGTTTTTAGTGTTTATATGGGACCAGACTCAAAGCGACTGTATGGACTGCTGTGAAATCCATGTTTCCTCATGACTCCCTGGCTATTTCTCTTGTACATCGACGACGTTGAAATGCCTGAACAGCTATCTGACTAACTCACATGTAGTTTGCTACAGATATTCATGTATCCAACTGAATAAACTGGAACAGTTTTAGCGAACCACTGACTTTTTGTCTCGTGCTATCATGAGGTTACTATGGTAACCCTGCTTTTCTGAAAACTGAATAAGGTATCCCACTATGTGAAGCGCCTTGTGGTGTGACCAATCATGGAAGCTCCACGACCACTACTTCTGGCAGTAGACAGACCAATCACCTGAAGTGGCAAGGGGCCTCCCAGCTCCCTTATATTATTGCCAATGACAGCCACTGGTGTGATAGAGGCTTCCCTCTGTGAGAGGAGGCCCGAGACATAAGGAGCTGGCTATCATTTATCAACCCCTTAGTCCATCCCAGATAAACGCATAAAGTCTGTACGAGACAGAGTGAATTCAGCTGTTCACTGTTTTGATGATCATGATGGGAACTCTCTGACAAAAAGGTTTTCCTGATATAGCCTTATCTCCTTCACATATGCTGTGATAGCAGCGATAAGGACTGACAAGAGGGGAACAGTTTACCGTCATACAAATCCCAGCTTGACTGTTGCCCACTTTCACACATCGTGCAAGCAGACCTTTCGGGGCACAGAAGAAGGCTGAGCCTTGCTGGTGGCAGAGCTGCCAGGCCATGATGCATGGGCAGGAGGGAGGATAGGACTGATGAGGCCCATGTTTATGTCCTCACCAAATCCTCACCAGGGCCCTTCACAAAGTCGCCCCAGCATGCACTTTTGAGACCACCTACATCCTTGGCCAACACTGCAGGATTAGCACTGACATCATGCCCAGCAATGCCCACATGAGTCTGGGTCCACAAGCAACATCTGAGCATATGTGACACCCATACATATGAATCAGGGGGGATGGGGATCCTTCCCAAAGATGGTCAGACCACAAGTGGCCTGGCAAGGGCTGGACATGACACCTCTTACCCAAAACACTGAGCTCTGACAGCTATAGATAGCCAAGCACACACACTTTAGGTCACTTGACATGCTAACCTCGAGGGTAAGAACGAAAACGTCCACTACAGTGTGACAACTATCTCCTTTAAAAATAATGTTATTCATTTTAAAAAAAAGAAAAAAAAAAAAAGATATATTAATTCATGACACCAGAAAACCCACTTTCAGGGATTAATCTTGATGGCTGCATCGCTGAACAGTTCAATGGATCATCCGGAGTCAGGACTGCTGAGGAGCTGGAGGACCCCAGGCCACTCCAGCTGATTGGTCTGTTCCTTGACTAGTACTAGAACACTTCCCATAGTGACGTACCGGGCAAAGTGTGAAGGAGAATAAAAGACATTCCAATTAGCCTCAGTGGAGCTTTGCATTTAATACTAAAAAGCCACATTTATCC
Organism: Stegastes partitus; assembly: GCF_000690725.1. Taxonomy (NCBI): domain Eukaryota; kingdom Metazoa; phylum Chordata; class Actinopteri; family Pomacentridae; genus Stegastes; species Stegastes partitus. The sequence continues at coordinate 373,247 of NW_007577776.1, forward strand.
TGTGTACCCGCAAACCTGGCTGCTGTATGGAAAGACATGTTGTCTTAAAATCAAACAAAAAATGCACAAGATTCTATAAAACAACAAAAAATTCAGTGTTCCTTAACACAACGCGAAGCTGGTTAGTATTTTGTATGAAGCATTTTCTATGAATTAGCCTCAAAGCACTGCTTGCACGATCATATTCTTGTTCACTACATCTGGCATTTCAAAAATTTAATGAAAAAATGACTGACAGATAAATCGATATTGAAAAGAATTAGTAGGCTGCAGCCCAACTAAAATCAGCTACTGAGCAAAAAGCATTTCTATATAGAGGGTGGGTTATGTATAGAACTGTAGCTTTAATTTTAAAAATACATTTTAAAATACATTTAAACGATACAAGCTGGAAATTAAAACCCTGAAATATTCACAAGGCTGTTAAACCAAGAGGGACAACTTGGCAGACATGCTGACAAACTCTCTTTTATACTTTTCTGTGACTGAGTAAAGTGAACCGCCGTGGAATGTACCTTAATTTTCAGAGCAGTACTTTGTGTATACCTCCAGCCAATATGAGTCACCGTGGCGGCAGCACAAAATAAAAAGAATTTTCACTTGAGTAGGAAACATTATATGTCAACCTGAGGAGGGGGGATGTCTTGATTGGGGCCTGTAGAAAAGTACAAATGTTTCCATGCTATGCAATTACAAACTTTTGTTAGAGGGGATGGCTGTGTCCTCACTAAACTCTTCCTTCTCGAGCCTCTAGAAAATGGTTGGAATTTCTTAGGAAATTAAATAGATTATTTCAGCCCTTGGGATACATTGTGAGAGCAATCAAAACCGTTGGCCGAGCGCAAACAGGATATACAATCGCGAGTTAGCAATTCAATTTATCGTGGCTCATGGTTGAAATTATAAAAATACAAGGTAACAGAAGCTGTCATTGCAGCTCTTTCCCTATGAGCGTGTGCGAGGATTTATTTAATCAGGAGGTGACAGTCTGCTGGAGGGGATGTAATCAATTGGGACTGTGATGATTATTAAATTTTTATTTAACCTTTACTAAACCAGGAAAGCCTCAGCAAGATGAAAATATCTTCAAGGCAGCAACATGACTGGGATACAGACATATAACACCGAATATACAGCCTATTAATAGAACAAATCCAGTTGTTTGAATTATGTTTTGTAATGAATTCTAAAGGAACTTCTCCAAGTAACAGACATTGTGTTGGGAACTTTAGCAGTGGTGCTATTCTTCTCAGAAATATTGCTACTCTATGACATGGGTTCTAAATAATGCTGGACGAATATTACAAGAACAAACAGCCGCTGAGCTGTTTGATGAAGAGCAGCAGCAAAACTCCAACATGTTATCTAGGTAAACAACACCTTTTTCCAAGCTGTTCTGTCTTATGAAAACCACTGTGGCTGTGCCGCCATGTGTTGAATGGTCATGGCTGCCCATGGCTTTGCTCCATGCGACTTCCCCCACCCTAAAAATGGCATCATTACTAGCAGTATTTCCCTGTTGCTCTGCATGACTCACCAAGTTATTCTTTTTATTGTCTGGAAGTAATGTTTAGGGTTTTTTTTTTTTTCACTTTAATGTACACCTACAGCTCTGAAATGCACATTTTCCCCTATAATTACTGCAAACTACAACAGATTTGTCTTTATTCTTCCTTCACTAGACAAAGAAAACCAACTTGGGCATTAATGATTTAAATGAAAGTGAATCCTAAATGAAATTATTTAAATGCTCTCAGATTCCTAAGCAGCTGCTATGAAGACTTTTTTGTGTGTTTGTGATCAATGAGCATTGCTTCAATTTGACTTGACGGTCTTCTTTGGTCAACAATTAAATCACTAAAAAAACCAACAACAACAACAAAAAAAAAAACACAACCACAGGGAGGAGGAACAACCAAGAAACACTTAGGTCAGGGGTTAGCAACCAACTAAAACTGTCAACCCACCCACCCCCCAAAAAGAACCAGTCTGCCTCATGCAAAGAAGGAGATGAAGAAAAACCTGATGTTTAGTAGGCATGTGATTATAAAACAGCAGTGAGTGGAACTCCATAGGAGCCATTGTTAATCTCATTTTTCCCACCGTTCAATGTCTTAATATGCCCACTTGGTGCACAGTGCAGAGTCAAACAAACATCAGCCATGTTTCCATAATACGTTTTCATGCATACTTTCAAGTATCACATGCCAAAAAGTTAAGAAAACTGTAAAACTCGATTGAGCTTCCTTCCCCAATGTCACCAAAAAGTTAGTACGCTTGCTTGAGATGGCTTTTGGCTTTTTTTTTTTTAAGAGTGAACACACTTTGTGGGAGAAACACCATTTGCAAATAAGATCTGCTGTAGCTAACATTTAACTTGACTGATCAGTTATTTCCACGTCTTCTGTTGCCTCCAGACATTATGAAATCTGTCAAATAGAAACTGCCATTAAATAATAATTACAACTTTCCCAAATGAAATCAATTCCTGAAGACTCCTCTTTTTTTTTAAAAAAAAAACTTTTGGAGATGTCGAAATAAGTTTGTTTCTTCAACTTTCTTCTTCTAAGGGTTTAGGTGGTTGGCAAACAACTGCTTTGTTTCCAGTTTTTTCTACTTTGTTTATTACAATAATGCATAATGGGGCCTATACCGCCACTTTCTGACCACACTATGAAGCTCCAAAGGAGGTTGAAGGTAACAAACCCAATACACATTTGCATTTTTAACGTGTTTGCGACATTTCAAAAGTTTGCTGAACAATTTCACAGAAACACAGCTACCATCTTTTGCAGCAGCGCTCAAAAACATTGACTGGCTTCGAAAATGAGGTAAATAATGACCTCATGGGTTTCTAAATGAAAATATGCAGGAAAATCCCATTGCACTGTGATTCTTAACACATGTTCAGAACAACCTAAAAGGACCTTCAATAACCGTGATTGAAGACGTGATAATGCGCTTCTGTTGTAGCTTTACATCCACGAAAGCAAGCCAGCTCTTAGAGTTCAACTTGCCCCAACTCTGCATCAGCAGTAGAACCCTGTTTGCATTGATGGAAAGGGAATACGTGCCAACTAAGGGGCTTTAAAATGGGCAGGAAAGAAAACAGGTTGACTGAACAAACTAAATAGTCAGAGGCTGTCTCGTCTTAGGCGACTGAGCTTATTAAAAACACACTAATGGGCAGTGCAGTGCTTTTTTGAACTGGTGTTGACTTCAAGTACTTCAAAACAACTGTGCACTTGACCACTGGTCACATACTCTAAAGTAATATGTTATCTGATCTTCTGTCTGTGCTACCGTATTATATGCCAAATGAGGACATAAATGTAGAAACCATGGAGCAACCACATACAACCACACGCTCACACAATAAACATCAAGTAAAAAACAAGGACATACTTCCTCTGTGAACACTGTTAAGTACCAAGGCGTATAAAAACACACCTCTTAGCGTTGATCTTAAAATAAGAAGGACTTAGCCTTGAACAGCCGCCTGGATTTTATTCGTGAGCGGTATAATAAGCGCCAACAGAGAGTGCAGCGTGTGGTGTGAACATGTATGCGTTTGCCAGAGAAAACACTGCACAGCCTTCAGGGTGGAATTACGACGAATGCACAGCAACTGTTTACCTTCTATAGCTAAGACGACAATTGTGGAAAATGATTGCTCTAAATTGTATGGTGGAGAGGGAAAGTATGATAAATAAGGATGTCTGCTGCTCGCTGAGAGTCTGGTTTCATGAATAAATCCATATCAATCTCTTCTCAAACTATGATTTTGATATAATTGACGTATATCTTGAGCAAAATAGAAAGCAGGCCGTGGTGTCCGCAATCATGTTTCCTGAGCAAGATGGAAAAGATTATATCAGATTATCAGTAAAAACTGGTCACATTCATGAGCGGCCAGTGGTGGCTTAGAGACAGAGACTGAAATTTTAAGTTTTGAGTCTGAAAACATCATCTTGTAAAGGGATGATGAAAACTAACATGCACCTCAGTCATCCGAAAAAACTAAATCACACACATCACACAAAGGAGTGCGTCTGCTGGCTGGCCTGGTATACATGATGAATGGAAACAAGAGTAGAAAGGGCAGAAATAAAGTCAAGTACGTCAAGGGAAAAAATCACATACAGCGATATAAAAAAGGTTTAAAAAAAACAAAAAAAAAAAACAAGGCTACACAACACAAAACCACATATTCTGGTACCGCAGCATGATGAGCTGCCACTCTTTTTTTTGTGGGGCATTGTACAACATGAAAATGTCATCAAGAGACCTTTCTAGCCTGCCATGTCATTTGCTGGAAATGGAGCATTTCATTGTGCGATACCTGTGAGATGCCAAAAAATGAAACAAACAGACAGAGATGCTGGAGTCTTTCAAATGGCAACAATGAAACTGAAAGTCTGAGCTCAGGAGAGTGGCTGCAATGTTCACTAGAACCTCCTTAAATCAGTTGTCTGAGCTGCAGTAACTAAGTAGGGAGACTAGAGGCGTCTCTGTGCAGAGCCTCCTGGTTAGCATCTACTGTACAACATTAGTAAATGGTCGAGTCAAAAGCAGACGTTCAGCAAACGACGTGTTCCCAGTACAGCTTTGTACATGTCTTGCCTCAAGAAGATGAAATCAGGTGAAACTTTTTCTTCAGCATAGTTAAGTTATATTTTTGGAACATGTTAGTTTGTAGCTAATGTGAAACTGTAGGAAAAGTGAAGTGAGCTTTTGGAGCAACTGGGTCTGGAATGTGTAAAAAGCCTTCCCTAGACCGCTTCACAAAACACAAAGTATACGGCTTGCATGCCCGTCCATTAACAGTGTGCAGTTCGGATGTGTCCTGTTGAGTGAAATGGAAATGCTACCGGGTTCGAACCTGTAAGACTGCTGTCACGCTTTTGCAGAAAAGTAAATGCGGTGCTTTTTCAGCCATGAAGCAAAGACAATTAGATGTAGTTAGATTAACAAAAACAAGTAAATGCCTGAAAGGGGTTCAAATGTTGCACAGATGGACTGACTGTCTTGTTATCTTCATCCTTAGGCCCCATCACATAACAACCACACATTCTGACTACTGTTTTGGGTCATTTGTGCAATCAAAGTGTACACTAATTTGCTATAAATCACATTATTGCTTAACATTATTATTATATTTTTTTTGTTGCTATGGCGCCGTGAGAGTGGCAGCCAGCTGCAGCAGCGCCTTCCTACTTTCTGTGTTTTTAACTATTTACTTTGGTTTTTCTTCGATCTTTTTAATATTTTAATTTCACACAGCTGTACCACATTAGTATGGGAACAGTGGAGATGCAGATGGCGGTTTTGTTGGTCTGTTCTTTGCTTTTTTTGCAAGTTTTTGGGGCCTGCATCTGGTGAGCTGTTGAGCTGTTGAGCCATGGCTCCATTGTTTTTACACTCATGAACAGCTGTTGGCGCTGAGCCAGGCCAAGCCACCGTCGTGGGAGAGACCGGACATCCCTGATGAGCTGGAGGAGGAGGGGATGCAGGGCAGGAGTGAAGCGTCGGGAGAAGAGACGCTACAAGCTGTCCGTCCATCCGTCCGTCCATCATCATAGGATACGAGAGGTCTCTCCCTAACAGGCTGAAAGAGCTAACAGCTAACAGCGCTGACCCGGCTGCATTCGGAGTATCGGGAGTGCAGCCTCATGCTGTTCACGGAGTCATGGCTGAACGAACTCACTCTGGACTCGCTCGTAACTTTGGACGGACTTCACCTGGTCAAAGCGGACCGGAGCTGGAGGGAGAGTGGTGAGAAGAAAGGCTGGGGACTGGCCATGTATGTGAATGAGAGATGGTGTAATGCTGTGGGCACGTTAGCGTTAAAGAGCAGCGCTGCACCAAGGATGCTGAACTTCTGCTGGTTGGTTTGCGGCCGTTTTACCTGCCGAGAGAGTTTTGGCACATTCTGGTGATTACAGTTTACATCCCCCCTCGGCTGATGCTGCTGCAGCCTGTGACCTCATCCATAGTTCAGTGTCCCAGCTGCAAACATCACACCCTCAGTCTCTGATCGTCATCTCAGCAGACTTTAATCATACATCACTCTCTACCACTCTCCCCACATTCAGCCAGCATGTGGACTGCCCAACCGGAGACGGTGGGCCTTGGACCTGCTGTGTGCCGACACCAGGATGCATATAACTGAATTATTGCCATCTTCTTGTACTTTCTATATTTTTGGATTCTGCTGTGGTGTGAAAATTTTCCCCAATGGGGATCAATAAAAAAGTATTCTATTCTATTATAAACCATAATTTGTTTTCTGAACTAAGGTGACTTCTCTTAATAACGACGTATTTTCATACCTCCAGTGTTCCCCCCGCCTTGTCTTCTGTATCAACCACCGAAGGTTGTGCAATAATAATGGGAATATTGCCAAAATGCCTTCAGTGTTCTTTTACTAAGTCCTACGAAAGGCTAAATTGATACGTCAAAGGATTCTTCCTTTTAAAAAACAACCATTATAAAGTGCAAGCACCTCTGAGAATAGCACAATAAAAATAATGGCATAAGGAGCCCTGTACTGCAGGCAAAGAGGCTCCTACTGGACACTTAACTGTATCTCCCTCCCCAAAACAAGGCCAACAATAAACAAGCGATAGGCTCAGAGAGAGACTGTTGTCCTTTCCTGGCGTAGCGTCACACTGACCTGTGTGTACTTGAGAGACCTCAGGTGCCACTCTTGGATTTTGAGAGGCCCTCAAAGTGTAAGAAAGGCTTTAATGACCAGGCACTTTTCCAGAGTTTCGACCTGCATGTCCTGCTCTGGGATCAGAACTTCTTGTCCTGTTATGTGTCAAAAAGGCACTTAAGATGTACAGCCTGCATAAAGGAGTTGGATAGCCACACCTTGGCTATCATCGCTGAACAGCTTTGCACAGCAGAGTGCAAGTTTCAGGTATTAACACCTTTTCCTTTTGACGTGGCCAAACAACCTGAAATGAACTGCTTCTTTTTGTGAATAACTCAATCTTTGTGTGGTTTTTAAGCAATGTCAGCTTTCATTGAAAGGCCTGCTCAGGGTTCACACTTGGCTCGTGGGTGTCTTGACTTTGCAGGATGTGAAATGTAAGTACAGGTAAAAGAAACCAGGTCAGAGGGATGGCATAAAAGAAAAAGGAAAAAAAAAAGCATGTTGTTAGGCTTGCAGGCTGGATCACTAACCATTGATTGAAATCTGTCACAATTTCAAAAATAATGTATTTTAAGTTCATGAAAACAGGAATACACCTTGCTGTCTTCCTTCAGTTTCTAAGGTGTAAAATGTAGGTCACTGGCCAGAATACATTGAGTAAGCCTGATCTCGACACACAGAGCAGAGAGGAAGAGTGGAAGTGAAGGAAGATGGAGTTTGAGGGCGAGCCTGACCTTCCCCGCCCAGCGGGAGGTCCATTCTAAAGACAGAAATCCTCAGGCTGACCTGTCTGCTTGCAGTCCGGCTGCTCTGGTTGTGCTGCTTTTAGCTTGGCTGACACACTTAGAGAGCTGCTGGTTTGGACGTTTAGGGACAGAGGTTGTCATTCGGAGATAAGGCGAGTTTAGAAACATGACTGTCACATTCAGACACCGTATTCTGATTGGTTTCTCAGATGTGACCTTTGGGGCTGATTGTTCTTGCCGTCACTTGAGGATGATCAGGTGAAATTCGCAAAACCTTATCTGACAACGGGTGCTATGATAATGACAACGGTTGAAGTATAGAAATGTAGTATATTACTATTTTACACCACAGCAGCTTTTAGTGACAGCGTTCAACTCTTGTGGACAATCAGACAGATAAGGGTTAGGGTTAGTCCAAAGACATGGAGGAACATAGATTTTTCATGGACTGGTCATTTTGAGATTTTGGGTCGTGTTGCCTCCATGAATCGAGCTGCATCTAATGTTCAGTTATCTGTTTTGACAACGTACAAAATATATACCTAGCTTGCACAGACATGTTTATGCATATGTAAGTACAGTATAGTTTGATGTGTGGCAAGTATACTAACAGAGCTTTTGAAAACTACCTTCTTGCAATATATGAAATTTGTCGACCGTTTTCCTCTCAAAATGGCCGTAAAAGAGATTCTACAGGTTAGCGGCCACACTAACAGGAAACCCTGCAGTAGAAAATAGCCTAACAGTGAGCTTCCAACTTTGTAGCATCATTTTGGGGAAGGCGTTTTCTATTTTCAACATAACAATGCCCCAGGTCAATAAAAAAACTGTACTCCCAAATAGACTAGAGTCTTGACGTCAATCCACAAACCAGACCTTATCATTCAAAATCTGTAATGCTCTTGCAGTTGAATGGGAATAAATCCCTGCACACAGGTCTCACATTTTGCTGGAAAGCTTGAAAGCACAAGGGTGGAAGCGGTCATTAACAGTAATGCCCACGGTGTTTGTCGTGACATGTTTAACAGTCACATAAAGGATCCATGACGTCCACTTCTAGATACTTTTTCAATTTATCTGAAATAAATTAAGCTCAGAAAAAGAAACTGTACTTTAGTTTTACTTCAAAGTATATAAATGTTGTGTTTCTTTTCACGTTTTAATTAATTTCTCAGTCTGAGATAGTAGTTCATCTGCTTTTCTCTTCCCTCACAATTTATTGATGCCTCTTAAAATATTTGTTTGAAACAGACTAACAATGGGTTCCTCGCATCACCCCGCAACTGATCTTTGATTCCGTTTCTCACAGGCACCAGATAATCCTGCTGAAATAGGTGCAGAAAGCAAAGGCCAAAAAGCAGTGGTGAATCTGCTCCACGAGACGTAAAGGTGAACGTGTGCACACATCATGTTTCTGAAAGGGTAAAAATATGACAGCGCTGCAGTCCAACAACATTCAGCATGCGTTCCCAGTGGCACGCCACCTTTGTGCCACAGTGCTCCAGGATGAAGTACCAAAAAAAAAAAAAACACACACACAGAAGAAGAAGAAGAGGAGGAGGAGGAGGAGGCTCACGCGACATCCTCATGTCCTCTCTTGTTCCCATCAACAGCTTAACAACACACGCTAGCTGCTCAGCTCAAGCCTGTGGCAAAGTGACTCACACAAAGGAAGCACTTTCAAAGAGAAAATGAAATGACCAGTGCAGGCAATATAGCAGATGTACCGACGGGAAGAAAACACTGATTTTGTTACGGCTTGTTTCTGGGAAAACACGTCTGCATTTGTAAATATTGCTTTGTATTTAAATCTCTGTTCAATGTGGGAGTACTACGGGAAGCGTGACTTCCAGCTTTGGGTTAGAGGATTTATATTTCTCCATTGATTCTTGTCTTTAGCTGTGTCCTTGTCTGAACACAATGCAAAACATGAGGATATTTTTTTTATTTAATTTTTTATTTTTTTTAAAATCATGTACAAGTAGAGAAGACCTTGAGGCAAATTTAAAAAAACATGTGAGCGTTTAAATTTTCTAACCAGCTACTAAAAGTCCAACAACTGACACGTTTGCCAGTTCAACGGTGTGATCAGCGTTTCCCGCCATAACATCAGCACTTCTCGGTGCATACAGATGTTTGTTTGTTTTTTACTATTTTAAATGAGAAAAACCTTATTACATTGTGAAACGGCTTCCTGCTCTCTCTCCCTGTCTCTGTCTGTCTATATCTACCATCCGTGAACGGTCCTTCCTTTTCATGCACACTCTGGAGGAGCAATGGTTGTTGACGTCTTTCTCCCTCAGAACACAATGAATGAATCCCAAGCTCATGACTGCTTCGTATCACAAACCCCTCTGCACAAATTGAAATTCAAGGCACACTGGATAAGTAAGGAGATCTGTTCATAATGCAACGCTGTTGGAAATGCAAATCTTGAATAGCTAATCTAAGCGTGTAAGGAGCTGGGTGTTGCTGGAGAATTAACCGGTAGCGTAAAACATTTGCACAGTGTTGACTTGGAGCAATAGATCAATGTTATAATTTACTGAAAGCACCACTAATCCATGTTTTATTTGAGAAATAAGGTCCCCTGACTGAGAGTAATGTTTAAAGTGTTATTTGAAGAGAAAAACTACAGACACATCTACCTGTCTTCATTAACTCTGCAACTAGTGTTTTATGGTCTTTCAACACATACTTTCGGTTCATTCTACGCTCTCATCGCCACCAACATGCAGCTCTACAAACTGTGTGCAACCTGCGAAGCACAAAACTGCACACAGACTAACTTAACTAGCTACTAAAAGAAGTAAAAAGTATAGTAGCAGAAATTGATAATCCCCTCAGGAGACCAAAACAGAACTAGAAGGACCTAAATTCAACACACAAACCTAAACACATAAATCGGCAGAGTGTTTTTGAACATGTTAACCATATGGACCTATAAACAGGTGATACAGTATGAACTATTTCTGACTTTCAACTTGTTGTAGAGTTCTCACCCCCCCTCCCAAGTAGCCAAAACCTGATTAATGCAGCATGATTAATGAAGGCTGAGCCATGTAGCATTCCTACTGCTGCCACTCAGAGGCTCTCTGATGCAAAACAGCAGTAACAGCAACAGTAAGCTCCTCCACCCCTCAGCCTATCTCTGCCAAATTAGAATAGAGTGCTCACTTCAAAAGAAATCTCCCTGCATTGAAATGAACTGACCTTTCGAGTGGGAGTACGAGTCAAAGCGTAGCTGAGCAGAGAGAGGGAGAGTCTGCTCAGGGCCGTCCTCTCTTTTAACTCTTATCTGACTGTTTGAGCTCAAACTAAAACAAATGGAAGATGAAGCTTTGTTGTTGTAGCAACGAGAAACATCAAGGTTCATTTTACTGCTCTGCCAGGTAAAAGTCACCAGATGTAAACGGTCACGGTAGCTCCTGGTGAAGTAAATAAATTTGGGACATCAGTCAGGGCTGCACTTCCTGTGACATTTTCCACCATTTGAAAACCGTTTTCACGACGAACGAGATCATCTGAGGGCTGACTGATCTCACACCGAGTACAGACGTTTAAAAATGTTAAACAACAATCGCCGAGACATTCAGTGTTAACAAGACTAAATGGCACACTTCTTGCACTAAAGACTGAGACGTCCAAAAACCGGCCACTTACGTACATCAAAGTTTCCTCTCTTTTAGGGAAGGTAAGAACTTTCAAGATGAAACATCCTTCAGGTGAATGTTCAGGTTGCACATCTCTCAGTCTCTGGTATGACTGTTGGAGTGGTGGTGGTGGTGTGAAGGTGACGATCCATCTTAATTTGAAGATGTGCTCTTCATCTCCATGCAACAACAAGAGGGCTTGTCTCTTTGTCTGTCTTTCACAACACACTGACACAACCTCACAACACCAGAGAAATCACTAAAATACAGCAACAACAACAGGATAACAAAGACAAAAGTTTCTTTCTTTGGACAGCCAAGAACCAACATCTGTTCTTGATTCAAAAACTGAAACTCTCAGAGGTATTCTCTTCAAGATTTACTCTACACATACGCCAATGCAATGCTTCTATCTCACTTTGTGTCCTGATTCAAAACCAAAAGCAATCTCCCACTCGCACATTCGCATGTAGGAGCGACCAGTCCCCCCCGCCCCATCCTCCATCCCTACTCTCCTTCATTCAAACATGCGTCACTTGGATCCTGCTGGAACAAAGTCTTTTCTTGTTGCTGCAACGTTTCCACATTCACAACACACATGCACGCTTCACTCATCGCCAATGAAACCACAGGCTGCCTTGCAAATGACCTGCAGACATGAAGTGGCACATGTATGCATTTATTCCCTTTTATTAGCTTATCAGCATGCATGTGCAGAGACCTGTACAGCATGGCAAATTCCATCTGCATAATTCTCTGCAGGCCCCAATCACAGCTAATAAAGAAAATGAAGACGAATGACAAGTATTCATTCGTGTGAAGTGCAGTGAGGAGAGAATGGCAATGAACTGAGACTGGATATTTCTAGGAGGGAAAGACTTTTGTATTTATCTTCCAAGTTACCGTCCCCTTTGTACAACTCTGTCCAATAAAGCGTGCACAATAAAAAAAGACCTTAAGCACTCCTTGATGTTGTGAAACGGCATCTATATGAAAATCACATCGAGATCTCTACATTTATCTGCAATATTGCGAACCCTTGGCATCTCCCTACAGGCCGATTTAAATTGCGTTTATAATATCTATCATTCAGCTGAGGCTTTTACAAAAAGCACTTACCATCTCCACAAGTGCGTAGGACACATAACACCTACCCAGAGAGTGAAATCCATTGCATAGTGTTAGCTATAGGGGTTAAACAATGCACCATACTCATGCGGCTATGAGCGACCTATTCACGAGCGAGAGAACTTACTTTACATGCGTGTGCCTCTAATGCAGCTGATCCCAGTTTGATAAGAGGGCTTTTTACAGGCTGCTAGAAAATACAATAAACAGTTAGATCCAAAAAAGTTCATGTCTGCTTGTATGCATTCATCCCAGGCGTTTGCAGCGATTTTCCATCTTTGACTGTTTCATTTGAGGGGTTTTTAGAGCGGAAAACATACATAATATGTTTCACAGTGCAAACTTGAAACGAGGGAAGAATCTGCAGGTAGCCCCCTCGGGTTAGGAAGCACTTAAACATTGTAAATTATGTGTCACTTTGTTTTGTGCTTGCAAACAAATTCATCGAGCTACTTAATGTTAGCCTCTCTGTCGCTGCTGTTACAGCAAACTTTAATTCAGGCTACAAGTTAAAAATGCATGTTTTTTTTTATGAGATATAATGTAGAAAATAGCATTTCAATTTCATGAAAAGGATGCACTGCATGCTGGGGAAAAAAAATCCCTTACATGTAAATACAGAAGAAAAAAAAATCTCATTTGTGTTGTCAAAGAATAACAGATCAGCATTCTATCACAAAGCTTCTGATTTGATTCCCAAGCCTACATGTATATTCATTGTAAACACAATAAAATGTGAACCTCAGCTTCCATCCTCCTTATTACTTGAAGATTGGCCATTGATTTCACTCTGCCTGCGGCAAACTCAATTACTTCTTCAGTTCCTTGTTTTTGACAAAGTAAGCTGTTTTGAAGGCCTGATTTCGCCGCTCTTTCTTTAAAAAGCATCAAGAACAACAGTGACTTGTCTCTCAGTTTTGAATGAAGCACTGGCTGGTGTCATGTCAGGCTGCTACTCAACATCCACCTGTGCATGATTTAATTAGTTTCATCAATCACACTTTGCTTAGAATGTAATCAAAGTAAGAAGAAGAAGAAAAAAAAAAACAAGCTCACTTGAAGGATCAATGGAGCCCGACTGCTTTATGAGTGTGCTGCCTGGATTAAGCTTTAATGGCTTCTTTTACCAGAGGCACTTTGTAATAACATCTATCTGTTTCCATTCCAATAGGTTCTTTTCTACTTCTTCCCCTGGTCTGGGTTGATTGTGGAAGAGGGTAGATGAGGCAAGCCCATGCAAGTGGGGATACATGGTGTTTTTTTTGTGTCATCCCTGGAGTCTCCTACCAGTGTGTGTGCCCACAGTACCGCCAGAGGGAGTGTCCATGTCCAATTCAGCTGACCATTTTGTGGTTCACCAAGTGAAAGAGCAGCAGTTTCTATAATGATAATCTTCCAGATGTTGGAGTGTCTTGAGCTTCTTGACTTATACTCCTCTGCTGAATTTACGCCACAGCCTACAGAAATGGTCTATGCTGCTGTGAGCATTTATACATTGCTGCCTGTCTGTGTTGCTCTGTACCGCCACAATACTGATTAGCGGCGGACTTTCTATGCCATCGTGTAGGGCATCTTTGTGTCCATAAAACAATACCAACTGAAGCGGTGTGAATGATATTGGTACTGATAAAACAGCTACTTATTCCAAAATGACTGCAGTGGAGATAAAGGCAGAAGACGTCAGAAATATTTGCGTCTACATAGAGTGCTAGAGCTGTAAAAACAACAAAAAAAAGGGCTAAGGCGTAGTATCCATAGTATATTACGTGCATTTTGAAGTATTGCATTAGAATTGAATTTTGATTGAATTTCCCTTCTGGGACAAATAAAGTATTTTTCATTTCATTTCATTGCATTAGAAAAAAGTTCATGGAAATTTTCCAAAAAAAAGTGTTCATGCTCACTTCAGATGGTTTATGACTTTTTTTTTTTTTTTGGAAAAAGAGCTAATGTGGAAACATCTTTTTCAAAGATGTTCTGATGTGTTTGTTCCTGGTTTTTTTCATTTTCTTTGTCACCAAATAGCATGGAACATGACCGATATCATTTGACATGAAAGAATAATTACAGCTTTTCTGGTTGACAACCATTCTTGGAAACTTTTTTCCCCATTTTTGTCTTGCAGATGGTCAAAATTTTATAACTTTTTTTCTTGGTATTGCAGCAGTTGGCAATTAACTGTTTTTGCTTCCCACTGCTTTTTCTCTGTTTATTATATTTCATGGAAACAAGTCTTATTTACATTTTCCTTAAGCTGGCTGCTGCATTCGTATAATGAGGGAGCCAGATACAATGACAACTTGGTACATTCTGTTTCACACATGTATTATTTTAGCACGAACAAATATGGCTTGTAAAAGCAGCATATGACGACCAAGTACACATCAGATACTGCAATCTGTGTTTTTGTGACGTGTAGTTGTATTATTGGGGAGTTAATGCCATAGTCTTCTACCCTGTGCCATATCTACATAGAATTAATGCAGACCTATAAATTCAGTTTCAGTATGAGCCCAGACATCCTGCAAAAGAGATTTATCTTTGCCCCTAATATCCATTAACTTGTTGCATCTATCCAAAGCTCATGAAGGGTAATTGAGGGTTACAATCTGTTTAATGTAAATGTTAAAATGTCAGTGTAATCACCGTCGGCTGACATGCAGACATAGCGCTTTAGCAACTTCTTTTTCATCATCGTTATGACCATTCAATACAGTCAGTAATCTACAAGACGATTTCAATTTCTTTCCAACCATCCGTCTTAAACAAGGCCACGATACGAGTTCAGTTGAGGCAGCAAGTTCTCAACAGAGTGCACTCCTCAGCTACCGGAGGAGGATAAAGAATTTAAAGAAGAAATCAGCAATATCATGTTCCCGGATTCTATGATTAACCTCTTGTGTAAGAGAGAATGTTTCTGTTGTTTGATACAGTATAAGGAGATTTTGCAGTTCACAAAACGTGTGTGTGGTCGTTCAAAGAGAAAACTCCATCCTTATCTCACTCGAGTCATCTTTGCACAAGGATTGGAGATCTTAACCCTCGCTGCTTTAAAGTCAATAAAATAGTCTTTAAATAGGTAGAAGTATGCCCCCTGCTGACTTCAACGTGCCTCAGCACCTCTACCTTGAATCACGGCAATCGGATTGGGGGGGAACGAAACGACAACAGAGTTAAAGAATCAGCAGTGTTGGCTAGATGGGAATCAATAGCAATTTGAGGACTATTGCTGCTATAAATAGCTGAGCAGAGCTATTACAGGGAACTGTTTGCTGCCGCTTTGAGACTGGGGGAGGGAGGCGAGCAGACGGGGGAATGCATGTGTCTCGCAGACACATGCATTCTCCTATGAGTTAGGAGGACACATGGCTGTTAAGTTGCTGGGTTTCATTTCCATTCACTTGGCACCGAACCCATCAAGGGGAGGCCAGGGAGTACATGTTTTACACCAGCACCCACTTACATGCCTGGATGGCCACACATGCAACTGTAGATGCACAAGAACACTTTCAGAAACACACACACCCATTCCTTGAGATGCGCAGGCAATCAAATGTTAGCAAGCAGAAAGAAACACGTGCTGACCCCTACACAGGTGTAGTACTCAGACACATGTTTGACTGACAACTTTGTGAGGATATACCGTACCTATATAAAGTGTTTGCCCACTTGGAAGTTTCCCTCTTTTATTGCTTCTTAACAGCAATGGCGTAAGTATTCCTTTAAAGTGATTCACCAATTTCAACACAGCTGGTTACACAGTGAGTCAAATGGAGATTATGTGAGTGCAGCGTCTTAAGTGACCTGTATCTGAAAAGTCCAGTAACGGGTGAATTAGTACTCCTGGATATAACTACACCATGAGGGCAAAGGAACGCTACAAGCAACTCTACAAGAAGGTTACTGACAACCGTATGTTAGGGGGACGCATAAAAGAAAAATTCCAAGTCACTAAGTGGAGTAAATTCAATCATTTAGAAACAGAAGGAATATGGCACATGTATAAATCTGCCCTGAGCAGGTCGTCCTCAACAACTGTGCAAGAAAGAGACGAGCAAGTGAGGCCACCAAGACACTGATGACTCCTCAAGATACAAGCTTCAGGGGCTTAGATTTCACATACGTTTAATTCATTGGCATTACTTTGTAGAAATTTGTTTTCACTTTGACATAAGAGTATTTTAGAATTAGAATAAAACTTCATTAATCTCTTCAGTACAAGACCTCAGGGTAATTGCTATTTTATGTGTAAAACTAAATTAAACTGAACAAAACTCAATGTGGTAAAGCAACAAACTACTTTTAATAGGCAATGTACATTCCTTAGTCCTGTATCTTCACCTTAACCATCACGACTAAATGCCTAAGTCCAACTCGAATCTAAACCAAAATAAAGTCTTAACCTTCAAAAACAGGTCTTTAAAGGGGTTTGAGAAGGTGACAACCAAAACATCCTCACTCCAGTCGTTTAAAACTCAAACTGGCCCTCATTAAGATACTTACACATACAAGCCCACAGAACTGCTGACACACAGGAACACAGAAACTGGAGCATCTTAATATAGGAGCCATGTGAAAAATAGCCAGATAGGTGTTCAAGGTGGCACCGCAGTGTCATTTTAGCACATGCACACTTAGAAACACGTGTCCTCGAACACACCATTCACGTGATTGCTGGCTGTGATCAGAAATATGGTTTTAAAGAGCGATGCTGCCCTCCATGTAATTTATCTTTCCAGGAGAGGAGCAGTCCAATCTACTGGTCTGACCTCATACTACTAATGGCTGAAAATATCATTTTCCACTAATACAGTACTCACGGTAATTGGAGAAAATCCTATAAACGTTTCACTGTTCTATTTGCATTCAAAAATATGATTTAGTGCATCATAAAAGCGTTTCTGAATGAAACATACAATGGCACTCAACTGATTTATCGTAGAAGGGGGACTAACAAATGCAAAAATAACAGCCACAGACGGGAAGATCCAGCAATGAAGGGTTAAAATATGCTTTTCCTGGGGATCACTGATGTTTTGATGAACTTCCCTTCTCAACCCTCTGAACCCCAAAATCTGCTGGTCCACTGTAAGACCAAATTACACTATTTATCAGAGCAAGAAACTGAAAACAACAGAAAAGAATCATCAGATTATTACAGATTTATTGGTCCGTGAACATATTGTAGGCGGAGTATGGTTTCGTCAGGAAGAATTACCGAAAGTAAGCTTAAAATTGTGATATTTTGTCACTTTATTTTTGGCAACTCATTAAATAAGACGTGTAAATTCAACTGTGTGCACCACATCATGTAAAAAAAAAAACAAAAAAAAACAACTGCTCCTCAGTGTAACTTAGAAGCCAACAGTGACTCAGCTGCTATCAACGTAACAAATAATCTGCATGTTTTAGCTGAACTGTCTTTACGTAGAGCACAGAGGAGACAAGGCCAATATCATGAATGCAGCAAGGCTTAAAAAAGGGTATACAAGTAGAGCAACTTGTCAGCAAATTGTTGGAAGACACATGCAGCATGGTGGCATTTAGTTTGTAGACGTTAGTATTAGTTAGTAGCTGTTATCATTACAGTATCATTATTAATAGCTAATATCTGTAGCATATGAAGCCCTTATTTTGTTTGTAAAATCCTGAACTTAAGTTTTTTTTCCCCCAATTTTTCTACAACAAATTGAGCAATTCAACTTGGTTTTTGCTTTGTATTATGAGTTATAGAGTTCTAACTTTCTAGCCATAGTTGTGCTGTTTGCATGGAGGGGCAGGACTTCATATTGCAGCAACAATGGACCCAGAAATTGGTTAACCTACATTTTAACAAGGGATTTTCCTGCTTTATCAACTATCAGGGTAAAGTTTGCAGATCTCATCATTTTATATTGTATTAGTGGGGGACATTTTTAATGATTCTTAGCTTCAAAAACAAAGCCAGATTGCTTTGTTGTTGGCTTCCAAACAAGTCGAAAAAGGAGAGATAATGAGAGACAGTGATGCAATAAAAGGGGAAAATAGAAAGAACAAAGCAATCCGAAGTATCACGTGTCCTTTTATCGTCCATTTTCAGATGCAGTCCTTGTTTCTAAGCCATTCTCTGACTGATATCCTCAGTTGAGATGGAAACTCAAACAGGAGTGTTCCAGGTACTATGGACTGAGGGTACGATTTGTGGGAGTACCTGGAACTAATTAGTCACTCGGGGCTAACCAAAGGCGCTCGATAGTTCTTGAGGGACTGGCTTCCACTTCCCTCAATTTAGATGATTCTAGTAATCAGCTGAAACTATTGTTACTGAGAGATGAGAGGCATCTCTCATTAGACTTTCTGACTAAATCTTCACAGTCAGTGCAAGACCAGTAACCTTCTAAATTTTCACTAGTAAGTTGCTTTCCCCGATAAGTTGTTTCGATACCGGCGTGCAAACGAAGAGGTAGCTGTACAGAACGGAGGCAGATATTAGATGGAGTCTGCTTGCACACTTTGAGCTGCTCGTCATTTTATGAGTCATTAAAGAAAAAGAAAAAGAAAAAGAAAAAAAAACACCTTCATTTGTTGGCTGGGATCCCTTTTAAGTGCCAACTGGCTTGCTGACTGTCGCTGCTCCATTTTTGTACAAATGAGCCTAATAAAAAAGAAATGAGGCACGCAGCAGAAGTGCGCTCAAAAGCATTACAGCTGCGAGGAAGGAGTCACAAACTAGACATGGTTTTGTTGTTCCTCCACATAACTGAAATACTGGTACTCTACTGAACTTTACTGTATAGGATGTGATCAGAATACACAATGAATAGAAGTCAGTGCTTGCGTTTGAAGTATGATTCTCCAGAATCATATCTATCATCCAAGACTGATCTCAGTCCATCTAGCACTGATGTACAGGAATTAACTGGTGGCAACTTCAGCAGAAGTGGAGTTATGGAACTAACAAGGTTATAAAGAAAAGCAAAACAACCTGACAACCTGGCAGAGCAGAGCAGGTAAGTCTTCCTACCTCTGTCATTTTTTTTTTTTTTTGGCTTTTCATTACAATTAGTGAGCCTTTTGTGGAGTTTGGCGAGAAAACCAGAAAACTTTACCTGCTGTGCTATCCATCGATTCTAAATATCTACTAGAACTGGGTAAAATCATAGGTAGGAATGTGCATCATGTCACATAAACTACATGCTGTGATGCTGTGTGCACACAAACGCCAACCATTCTGCAACAACAAAACGGGGACCACCTGGCAAAATTACTTCCCAGTAGTCCTACTAGAGGTTCTACACAGTACCTTTAAATAAGACTGAATTAGGTAGATTACTCAATGACGCACTGCAGATTGTAGGCCAGAATGGCTAGAAAAGCATGCAGGCTTGCATATTGCCATGTCTGACCAGACGTAGGACACTGGGTCTTTTCGGTGTACTACATTTGACATAGTATGTACTGGGATAGAATAAACCATTTTCTGGTGTACTATGTAGTATGATAGTATAAATATTGGAACGAACCGATGGTGTCAGGAAGTCTGGAACCGACCAGAGGTCCAAGTAAACATTCAGTAAATGTTAAATAAGTTAGACCTAGCATTCTCCATCAGGTTGGGCCAGTTCAAAGTTAGTAGTGTGTTACTCCTGCCGCCTAATATCATGAATTAATCCTGCAAAGCTGCTGATGTGGTGCTTTTCTCCTCATTAACGTTATGCCAGAGATTGTCCCATCAATGGGAATTTGGTCAAATAAGAGCAATTCTGCCACTGTTGGGCATGGTGGTGGGGGTCGAATCCAACTATATAATCCATCCATTCTCTATACACCACTTAATCCTCACTAGGGTCATGGGGGGCTGGAGTCTATCCCAGCTGACTCAGGGTGAAGGCAGGGGACACCCTGGACAGGTCACCAGTCTATCACAGGGCCACACTTAGAGACAGACAACCAAGCACACTCACATTCACACCTACGGACAATTTAGAATCACCAATTAACCTCAACATGTTTTTGGACTGTGGGAGGAAGCCGGAGAACCCGGAGAGAACCCACGCTGCACGGGGAGAACATGGAGACTCCACGCAGAAAGATCCCGGGTGTCCTCACCAGGATGCGAACGGGCAACCTTCTTGCTGCGAGGTAACAGTGCTACCAGCTGCGCCACCTTGTAGCCCATCCAACTTTATAATCACAATTCTCCATTTAAACGGATGAATACAGTTGTGTTGAACTGGAGTGCTTCCCCACCCCACTGTCTGACACATTGTACTACTCGGTCGACTGGTTTATACTTACAGGTGAAGATGACCAAAACTGTGCGGAGCAGCAGGTCGACGGCTATCTCCCACCTCTCTGACACACGAGCCACCACTGGGGGTATGAGGATCTCTGCCGGAACGTAGAACTGCAGAGCAAAGGTGATGAATATACCGAAGCAGTACAGCAGCTTAACAGCCTGGTACGTCCTGGTGACGGGAAGAGAGGGGAGAAAATGACAGAGAGACAAGAATCAAGGAACTGTGAAATAGAGAACAACAGGCTTAAACAGATTAAATGAAGTGTGGCTAAGCAAAGTCACAGCTAAAAAAACAAAACAAAAGAGTGGTCACATTTAAAAGTCCACTGAGATGCAGCCAATCAAAACTCTTCATAAAGTACAAAATAAGCACGAGTGCAAGGCCTCAGTTTTCATTTTCAAGATCCATCAGAAACATATTACAAGCTGAAGAGGAATCCATTGGTCGTCCTTGTAAAACAAAACAAACACTGACAGCCGTCTGCTCAGTGTTTCAAACAGAGATGCTGGTAATTACAGTGTTTGAGTTTTCAACCTCACTCAACAGCCAATCTATTCCACTAATTAGCGCTATTGGTCCAGTCACGGAAGGCATTTGGATAGACGTCTCTCTGCTGCAGCTGTGGTGATAGTAACAAGTAATGAGCACACAAATCCAATCTGAGTATTTTGGTTTTACTAAGTTTATTGTCTGAGCTTTTTCATCAGAGACAATAAGAATGATTGTGTTCAACCAAACCACAAGACGCATTTGTTTATGAAGCTAGTTTCCTCTGTGAGGTGAGCATCATCCTCCTAATTTGTGTAGGTAATTACTGCAGACATATGATTATTTTTCTGTCAGGACGTGCTGAGCTCTTTGGAGGAGGAGTGAAGTATGATTTAAATCTAATAATGTGAAAAGCTTTGATATGAATTATAAAATCTGTTTACCAAACTCTGATTCAGTGTTGATTAAAGCTTATCTCAGTTGATATTTCATATTTGATTTTCTGAATGTTTAGGTGGGCAAAGTGCTGTCTGGGGAAAAAAAATAAAAATCCACTGTTGCACAAGAAGATAATTTGTTTGTACAACAAAGGAACTAAGGAACAAACAACTGGAAGAAAACCTAGCGAATAACTACTCAGTCTCCCCACTCTCTTTGGTACGTCTGTGCTCAGACACTACCTGGTTCCATTGTTACTGTGAGACAATTACACAAACTAATTTAGGAATATGCAAAAGTGAGAGTGAAAGTTAAATAGCTAAGAATTCATAACTAGATGTTGATGCAGGCTCTGAGACAAAACCAAGATTCACTAATAAAGCAGACGCTGTATTTTCAATGTTATTTGATAGTGTAGCTTGTAGGCATATTAAATATTTTTCTGCAAATCTCCCACCTTTTTAAGCTTTCTAAACAACTTAGCAATATGTCCTGCTGAAAGCAGGGATAACCACTGGGCCTATCTGATGTATTTACCACATCCCCCTCCAGTAAGGGCAGCTGGCTCTACTCCAGTTGGCACTATACACTCAACAAATTACACAGGGACTCCAACTCCCCATCGTGTCAATGTTTACAACTTAAGAGGATCAAGTAGAACTGTCATTGTGGTCATGAAAAGAGGGGGAAAAAACAACGAGAGTGAATTGCAGGAATAGAAATCCAATGAACTTGTGTTCTGTCCTCTCCAAGTTTACTGTTGGTAAATAACAGTAGCCTTAAGCTGTTTTGCTAGTTTGATGTGCTACCTAAAGCAGTCCATCTCTGTTTTGCTTGCAGCCAGTTGCAGGGCTGTTCTGTGTCTCTGTGTCTGGCAAAAGTGAAAGTGACATAAAAATATGTCTAATCGGTAGCAATGTTTATAAGTACAGCTAATTTACTTGTACGTGCTCGAAAACAAAATCTTGCTTTGTAGCCATAACATCCACCAGTTTAGACCATTTATAGGCATGATGGCACTCTTCATAGGTGCACATGATGTTAAAACAACATAATGTTTATCTTCATCAGTCTGCTACAGTGACGGTGCTCTTGTCATTCAGACACAGGTCACTTTTCTGTTAATGTTTCTTACGGCTTCATACACAGATACTCCCCTCAGTGCCCGAGAGAGCCGCCGTATGCAAGCGATACTAGTCATTCACCTGAGATTAGACAATACACCAAGTGATGTCTGATGCATAGTAATGACCAAACAGACCAAATCTAAACTAATAGCAGCTGATCAAACTGTCCAAATAAATAACAGGCCAGTTAATTTCTGATGTCCTCAACAGGGAAACTGAAAGCTCAGCAATCAACTTAAGAACAGCCAACAAAACATTTATCTGCAACTGATAAACTGTGAGTCTGTGTGACAGCTCACTTGTGCTCAGGTGAAGAAACGTGCACAGTCCTATTAGATCCTGGTCAGTCCCTTCTCCGTGTCACAAATAATGTACAATTAAAAGTAAATATGAAGTTACTGCTGCTGCTGCTGCTTCCTGTGTAAATGCGTGCCACTCTTTCTCTCTTTGGAGATACTCGTGGAACCTACTGCTATCTGTTGCTCCAGATATGCAATAAACTACACAGGAATAGTCCTAAACAGCTGGAAGCTAAACTGTGATTCTGTGCATGACAGCTGAGCTGTCTATAATGAAGACCTGTAGACCTACACAGTGTAACCTGCCATCAGATCCTGATCTGGACTGAGCTGCTCTTCATGCTCTCTTGGGGGATAATTTAAAATTATTTGGCTTTAATTGAATTACCAGCACTGTTGCTCCACTTGTTCAAATGCACACAGCTCTATCGCTCTGGAGACACACATATGGATCCTGCAGCTATCTGATGCTGCAGGTGCTAAAAATTGGAAAAATCCTTTCCTAAATCACTTCACAAACCCTAAAGTACTGCTGCCTGTGCATGCCTATCTGTTCAAGTGACAGCTCAGTACACACTGTGTCGTGTTGACAGCGATACAGAAATGTTCCTAGGTCCAGCCTGCCAGTGTGACTGTTACAGAAAAGTGAACAGGGTGACAGCTGAGACGTTAAATTGCTCCGGAACACATTAACCAAATCCTTGTTGCACTAATATTTTAAAATAAACAGATGCCTTGTGGTGATTTTCGAAATCACTGTGTTAGGGGTCTGGGGACAGTTGTGGGGTGGTGGGACGGCCCATGACAGGGTGCAGAAAAATGTTCTACGTGGACTGTATGATGTGTTTGTTTTAACTATATGTGCACATTCATTAAAACAAACATTCAGCTTTAAAATCACTGAAAGTAGGAGATTAAAAAGCTTTTAAAAAGATGTACAAATCATGTTCGATCATTATGATCTTCAATGTCAAACCCCTGCTGATCAGATGCTGGCATCTGTTGGTGATCAAGAGAATGATGACGTTATCTTACCAGCAGTTTGGCAGATTGAGAGTGATGCTCCCGCCTATGTGCTCTCCAAAGCACATATAACCTATAGTACCAAGGCTGATGTAGAGGAAGGTGACGATGCCCATCCCTACATATAAAACCAGGGTGAATTTCTGAGGCCTCTGCATCTTATTCTCCAGGGGAAGGACCTGTCAACCCAGAGAGACAAAGACACAGACTGTTAACAGGACATGGACCAAAACAGCCCAATGACATTTGTTTTGTTTTTGATTAAGCTTCTAATGAGGACAGCTCAGGTGACCCTGAACCACACCTTCGTTATGCTGCTATAGGCCCAGACTGCTGCAGGCCTCTAATTATACACTGAGCTCCTGTCCTCTCTTTCACTCTCCATGCATTTATATGATACAACTGCATGTCATTAACTGTGTCTCCCTTGGAGTTTGCACTTTGTCCTCTGTGACTCTCTCCCTAGTCCTTTCTGCAGGTATCTCTCGCTCCATGCTGCATGTTGATGATCTGCAGTTGTAGGTGTTATGATTTGCTCTGTGCACGCTTCCATCAAAAGGAATATTTGGTATCAAGATTAACAGGTTGGTACAATAAAAATGTATTAAGGTGCATTAAATGATGCCAAAGAGAAATGTTAGATGACTGTTAGTCTAGTAAGGTCATGTATTTAATAATTTTATAGCAATTTACAATTCAGTGCACTCTGCATGCAGTTGCTTATTCGGAATGTGACAGCTGTACTTCAGAGCTCTTAAACTTCAAATGTCGCCAATGGAGAAGTGCTTTTAGGTCTGACACTGTCATCACACAGTGAAGGATGCATGAAAACCACTTCAGCTTTTGGACAAATAAAAGTGAAATTTATGTTACTGATTGAATATTGTCTATAATGAATATCAAGAGATTAATCAATTTTCTAATCACTGTTGCATTTGTCTCCCCAGCAAATAAAGGCAGTTTTTCCTCCCTGCCGTCAGCAAGTGATGCTTAAGAGGAATATTCTGGGGTATCTCTCTACAATGAAATGTGGGAAGGTGTTGATCCTACACTGTGAATTACCCTGAGACAACCTCTGTTATGATTTGGTGTCAAACAAATAAAAGTAAAATGAGTTCAAATTTAGCTCCTGTCAGTTATTCACTCTAAAATGTCTCTTCTTTGCAGGCCTTCTTGATTTTAACTAATGGACATTATAATTAAACTTGTGCTGACATTTAACAAAAGACCAAGGCTCTCTGAGATGTGTTATGTCCTCTCCAGCACACTGAGTGGTGTTAATTGAATACCAATGAAGACTTTGCGTCTGTCTCCAGCTGCTGCAGAGCCATGTGATGAGTGTGTCTTAAAAGCAAAAGCCAAAGACCACACTGTGACATGTTAAAGCGTTACTTGGCTATTGCCCTATGGGACTGTAAAGCAGCACTATGACTCATTTTCCTCCATTTCCAAAGTCCTGTCCAGACAAAACAAGATGACGTGTGCAACCATCATCACCTTCAAACCAGCTCTCTGCACAGAAACAGAAGCTGTTGCATTAAAAATATTATTTATGTGAGTCTTGCACATGGTGCAGGTGTTGCAATGTCTGCTATGATCTGCACATGACTATTTAAAATATGTGTAATTATTGCCAACAGGAAAGAATCATGTAAAATCTGTCTGGGTAGACAATGTCAACAGTTAAACAATACAATATTCAACAAGCCTGCTTCACTTTATAGTCAAGGATGTAAATTAACATTTAGAAGGAAAAGTGAATCTACTACAGACAGATGACATAAGTACAAGGATTCCTAAATTGAGCAAAAACTGCATAAATTACGCAGCATGTCCATTAAGACTTAATGTTTTGTTCATTACGGACGACTTTCCACTCTTAACAGCCAACAGAATCCTGCTAAATCCTGTCAAATACATGGTAATACCTGGTGTAAACCTGCCATTTGTATCTGAATACCTTATGTGGATGACGTGATACTAGGCCTGTGTGATGAAACAACAACTATATGACATTCAAGAGATACATAATTCACTATAATGTTTGATGGATGGCATGGTGATGCGGTGTTTAGCACCGTCACCTAACACCTCAAAGGTTCTGGGCTTGAATCTGGTGTCAAGTTTGCATGCATGGGTGTTCTTAGTGTTACAGGTTTGTCCTACAGTCCCAGATGCACAGTAGGTTAACTGGGGATTTTAAACTAGCCATAAGTATAAGCATACGTGGTTGACCCTGCCGTTTACACAACGTCAGCTGGGACAGGCTCCAGCCCCTCCACCGTTAGATACAAACTGCCATGAAAGCACGTAACAAAAACGCAAAGTTTTCACAGTCCGAAAACGCCAGCCTCCACCTCACTGACACCCTTGATGTCACTAAGAACCTCTCCTTCAGCGTGGTTTAACGGCTTTGCCCTTTGTGTGCCTCTTTGTTTTACTTGCTTCCTTTATTTAACGTGCATCAAGGTGAGATCATTCCCTTATCCTTTGTTATTTTTATTTGTGTGTAAATGTATGTATTTGTATGCGTTTTTCATTGATGTGTTCACATTAAAACTATTACCTGTGCATCTTGGTAAGCAGGCTAAAGTAGTTTAATTCAAATTAAAGCTTTTATCTCTCCAGTTTGGCCACACTCTCACTGCTCTGCTACCATCACACATGTCCTCTGCAGGGGAAATAACAATAACGCTGCCTCTCTGATTTGCAAACTGAAATCCAATCATAATGCAGGCAGAGATAATGAGAATGCCTATAATCCAGATAATCAATGCAGACGCATATTTCATGTTCATGCCAGGTATAAATAAGCTTTGAGCAGCATCTGTATGAATGTGTTGGCTCTTGCTTAATTTAGCTTTAGTTACATACCACTCCAATTCCTTCGAAGGCAAAGATGGCTGTCCCAAAGAAGAGAGGGTAGTCTTTAGCTCTGCCGACTTTTGGTAGATCGATGGGATATCGGATGTGCTGCAGGAAGAGAAAAACAGAAACAAAGCTTCACTCTACAGTCTGCATCAGGTGATGATATAATGTAAGGCATGTGGAATGCGCATCTCAGACTGCTTGACGTGTTGTTTCTAAACGTTACATCCAAGCAAATAAAACCCACAGTCAAGACGTCCTCTCTACGGATGACTGGCAATCACATCAACAACACCGTGGTGCAAAGAGGACACCCTTCCTCGGGCCTGTTGGATTCATTTGTTGATCACAGCTTGCAAATGACCTTAGCTGGTAAAATAGTTTTTTCATAAGATGAGGATCTTTTATAAGTAGCCGTGAAATGAGAAGCATACTGTAAATGAACAAACCCAACTGGGAGAGTAAAAGATCATGTAAGGCATTAAACACAATCTCTTTGGCATCACTGAAGCAACATCCTCTTGTCAAACAATGACTGTTATTTAAATTTAGCAGTTGAAGAGGGTGCAGCGGAGTCAGCAGGACTCACATCCGGGGAAATGAAGGTCAATGGAATGAGCCAAAACGGTCAAATCGGAATGTTGAGCCATTAAACATGAAATTGAGGGAAATGTTTAAGAACCACATAAATACTTTTTTATATTGTAATGTTCAAGGCAGAGTTTAAATATAGAAAGGGAACCAAATCAAACCTAACAATGAAAGAAAGTGATACCAGACTGTTGCTGAAACACTTTTAGTTCATGCGCTCCAGTTTTCCCAAAATTTGTTGCTCAGGTCATTCATCAGCAAGGAAACACCTTACGGGCCACATATCTTTGTGCTAAATCTTTGTAAGGTTTCCGATGCAAGAAATTGCTTCTTTTCAAGGTAAGGCCATTTCTCTGTGAATACGACCACTATATATCTGTAAAGTGCAGAGGCTGCATGATGAAATACTCTACAGCCGCAAAAACAGATAATCTGGAGGCTCTGTCACTACCAGTTGTTCTGTTATCCATAACAACCCCAGGATCCAATCAACTGAGCAGAAACAGAGATAGTGAGTGCAACACGCAGGGGCAAATGGGAGCGTTTAAGGGGGCTGCTTTTAAGTGTTAATAAAGAAACAGTCGCATTAGATTACTGCTTCATATACAATCGAGGGGAAAAAAATGTCTCCATTACAGACTTTCAGATAAGTAATCTATTTTCTATCCAGCATAAATGATAAGATACGAGATTGAATACTGTGCAGTGATCACTTAGATGTCAGTGCCAAATAGCAGAGTAATTGTTCAGGGAAACAGGTCTGGATAAATAATTTGCACTTGCTGATCTGCTGACATTTTTTTGTTGAGCGGATCATATATGTAACTGAATAAATCACACTGTTTACATGGTGTTAAGTATTACTGTCAGATTTCAAAAGAATTCCAGTTTCTTTAATCAGGGAGAAAGAAAATAATTTAAAATGACCAAAAGTAAAACTTTAAAACTAGTTTCTTGAAGCTGATTTACACACGTGCATGATATGTACATGACAAACAGGAAAAGGATCATTATAGCCACAATAAATCAGATCATTATCAGACATGGAACACACAACATTTCTGGCTTTATCAACCTGTTAAAGTGACAGCATTCTGTCTTTCAGATATTTTATGTTTCCTTATGTTTCTATGCTGACGTTGCCACCGCAATGTCTAAGTGAGCTTTGTGTCATGGTGTTTTCGACTCTGCTGGTGCACTCAAACTGTATAATGCACGGCTCCTCGTTGTTTAATCCTTACGTATTGCTGTTAGATCCTGATAGATCCTGTCTACATGTCAGGGATAATTTATAATTACAAGTAACTAATCAAGTTATTGATGTTGCTCCACATGTGTAAATGTGTGCAACTCTGTCATTGTAGAGATGCTCATATCGATCTTGCAGCTGTCTGACAATAAACTCAGAGGAAAGTCTGCTACAAACAGCTGGAAGCAAATGTCAGCTCCTAATTACATATATAACCGACACTTCAGTTTGTAATAGAGGCAAACTTGTTAGACATCATGAATGAAAAGGGTTTTTTCAGATTTTGTGGTAAACTATTGTTCTTTGTGATGTTTTGGCCAATATTGGTGCTAAAATGGGGGGAAAAAAAGTTTTTCACAAATCACTTCTCACAACTAAAAACACACTGCTTTGTTAACGTGACTGCATGCAGACTTGTGCCACGCTGAAAGTGACACAAGGTCCGACCTACTGAAGCTGCAATTGTGACTTTTACGTAAAAGTGAGCAGGTTGTTCGTAGAGACGTAAAGCTGACATGCACGACTGAAATGGGCTTCATAGGGTTCTACTATGTGTGTTGATGTATGTTAATGAAGTCAAAACATTTACTTTAAGTGAAAATAAAAAGTAAGTTGTTAAATACGGTGATGCTGACCATAGACTGTATAAAAGATGGACGTAGCTACCATGACGTCACCCGTTGGTTTCTGCACTGAGAAAATGAAGCCAGGGTTTTGCTACTTCCTGGTTGACATCTTGGATTTTTGGAGCCAGTGACGCAAAAATCGTCGGAGGGGGGCGGAGCCATAGGAGCAGCGATTGGTCAGACGGATTGAGAGGCGGGCCCTCTCTGCCCGCCCACATTTACCGCCTTCTGCTCGCTTCATCTGCATCGTCGCTGCCGACTGTCAATCAAGCCAGCCACGCCCCTTGCCCCGCAAAATGTTGATGATTTTTTAAAAATTCAGTATTGATTTATTTTCAGATTGCCCACCTGATCTCTGGATTTGACCATGAAAACTAATAAGAAAAACATCCTGAGCTGTAGGAATGCAGTATTTCGTGATCTGTGATCACTTCTTTTCCAATTCCAGTCTATGGGAGCCAGGGCTTTTTGGAGCCAGCAACTAGCGGACGTAGTGATATTGCAGGTTTTTGACACTTCCGGGTTGGTTTCACTTTTCAGGGCCGGTTGCTACGTTCAGCTTTTATACAGTCTATGATGCTGGCTGACAGTTTCTCGAAGAGCAGGATTTTTCTAAAACTGAATATTTTCACTACACTGTCTGAATTAGATAAACACTAATATCAGATTCATCAACATCTGTCAAATCCCTTAAAAAAGAAAAATTTAAAAAAGTAGAATTGTGATTTATACAAATGACATGGATATTAACGTGTATAGTTTTCTTGCATTGCACAAGACAAGCAAGCACATATGTTAACTCCATCGACTATCTTTTGTGCGAATTAGGAGACAGTCATTAAAATCATACAGGGGAGCAAATGCTTTTTAAAGCAGATGGACATAGGAGTGCCGGAGTCCTGTGAGGATCCCAGAAGGAGTTGTCTTTAAACATAGCAGATGTTCAGCTACAAGGATAAAATCTGTCCACTAACCACCTGCAGGTACACGGAGATTCTAGAGAGGCTATTACAAGTGCATTGCATGTAGAAAACATGCATTACTTGGTTTCCTGAGAAGTCTGGTTTCTCATATGTGTGTGTGAATGTGACAACTGGTAGTGCCAATGAGCACCGGTGAAGTCAACGCATCATCTCTGAATTAATGAAGACTAAGCAAAGCAGATGAGAAATTAAGAAAAAGATATATATATATATCTGGTGGTTACCGTGAGTGAATAGAAGTAGATGAGAATCAAACTGGCGGTCATAACCAGGTTCGCCACCAGAGAGAGAGGAGCCAGGTACTTCAGGTTAGGGGTGAAAACCAGCAGGATGACCGCAGGCAGGAAGCAGAGCATGTAGAGACGGGAGTCGAAGCTGGGAACCAGGACCTGGGTCTGATTGGTGTAGTTTACTTGGCAGTTGAAGGTGGTGGCATTGGCTGCTTCAACCACCTGGTAAAGACAAGTGAGAGGGAGAGGTCAGAGGAGGGACAAACCTCGAGGAGCATCTACAGCCTCCTACATTGCTGGAGAAATAATTTACACAAAACAACGAGTTTTCAAAATGGTCACCAGTTAAGTTTCTGTTGAATATCTAATATTTAGCATTTCAGAAACACTAACTGCTTCACAATATTAACAAGCACGGCTGAAAAAAGAAGCCGGCAGAGATTAACATGAACACAAACGCCTAAACTGTTTTGTTTCAGTAAAATGTGCCGGATTACACTCGACCTGATGTGATTTATGAACCAGCTGAGGAGAAAGCACAGAAGATGCAGACAGATGCCACCATCTAGTGGACAGAAGCTGTAGTGCACAAAATAAGTCCATCTAGAATCGTACTATTTATTAGCAAATGGAAGTTGTTTGCCGACACAGTTTGATGTGTGTTGTTTATTTAAGCTCCTCACAGTGGACTTGATCGTGTGCAAATACACAGCATGCAAAGTTGACGGCAGTTTTCTTTAGGAAAGCATTCTAAGGCAGATTTTAAAAAGAACAAAATAAATAAAATCATAGACAAAACACAAACAAGGGGTCACAGGTCACCTAGCTACCTTCCTGTGACCTAATGTTTTTTTTTTTGTTGTGTTGCCTTTTACTACATCTTTTCTTGTATTCTTCTTCTTGGATTCACCTTCAATGTGTTTTCTGAAGTTAATAAATAAAATACATTAAAATAAACGGGAAAATATGATAGTTTTGATGCAGCATATTGTGTAATGCATGAGAATATCAATGACAGCATTATGAACGCTTCCTCTCAATCCTGTAAAGCTGCATTTCAGTTTGCTATTTATTTCACCACACATACAGGACAGTTAACCGGTGACTTCTGCTCCGTGTGCAGTCGTCAGATGTTGTTTGAAGTTATTTCATTTTAAGGTAAACATACTACTGATATTCTTATTTCTTTAGGTGATTATTTCTATTGACTAGACAAACCTTCATGTGACCATCCTAACTGAGGTGATGCCAGCAGTCCACAATCAGACAGAAGAGATGCTGCTTTACGTGCGTTTATTTGAGGTCTATCTACCCATTTATTGGTCTGCACAGGTCACAGAATTACTCTGAGTTTCAGAGTGGGGCAGGTAAAAGGTGATAAGTCCACGAGTAGCCTGTATATCGTGTTGTCAGAGCAAATAATCGCTGTGACGGTCAGTGGGACATCTTTAAGAGACACTAGTGTTGAATAAAGGTTTTCATTTGAAGTTCAGAAAATCTGTGCGCGTGTGTGTGTGTGTGTGATTAAGACCTGCTTGACATTGTCACTAAGGAAGACAAAGTAGACGCAGCAGAAGCCCAGCTGGGTGATGATGAGGAACAAGTTCACCGTCCGTCTGAGGCAGACACAGAGAGAGAGAGAGAGATTGATGAGGACAGAGGTGAGACAAATGCTTATACGGTAAAAAGTTCCACTGAGTTTATGAACAATATTACTTCTGGCAGCAAAGTGAAGGTCAAAATGTGATTTTTGTATAGAAACAAATCATGCTTCTCCTTTCCCTGTAAGCCTATTGCTCTCTTGACTCTGTATCACTGGGCTTTATTACAGGTGATAAATTCCTCACTCACCCTTGAGTCTTAAATAACAAATTGATATTGTCCTTAACTGTCACAAAAGAACTGCACGGTATGCTATTTATCTGTTAGGCCCTGCTGCAGGATCACCTCCTCGTTCTTGTCTTGAAGTTCTAAAACACTGAAACTACAAGCTTGTTAACTTTAAGACTGTATTTAAGTTTTTTTTTTTTTTTTTTTACAGTACGTCTGTGGCTGCTTTTGCAAATGTAACTTGAGATTTTCCTCTCTGTCCATATTTACTTTGTAAACGTTTATCTATTGTACACACGCCTCTGAAAGACAGATCAGTACCTGATTATATAACAGCCAATTAAGAAAACACTATGATGTTTTTAGAAACTTGAATTTGCAACTTTTAGAGTTTCCCTGTTTCCAGCTTTGATGCTAAGCTAAGCTAACCTGCTGCTGTCAGTAGCTTCACATTTACAATACAGATATGAGAGTGCTATCAATGTTCTCAACAAAAGAGCAAATAAGTCAAGTTGTACTACTCCTTTAAATAGGGCTATTTTCATATTCCGGGTTACATTCACGTTTACAGGGGATTCCCACAAAAGAATTATTGAATCTTGTACAGATGATAAAAGCATTAAAACCACACCTGTTGACACCTGTTCACTGATTCTAAGTTCCCATTTCTGCATTAGAGGAGCTCCTCTGATACGGCTAAACTGTTACGTGAACCCCAAGTTAGAATGATGACATACCCTAAATAATATAGTAATGTGTTAAAAAAAAAAAAACAACCTCATGATGCAATTTAAAGAACATGTGAATCAATGACAAGGACTGGTACATCTTTATCTTACTTTCCCCACTGTGAATGCCTCCTCAGCCACGACACATTTTCCATCCCGTACTGCACCGCCTCACCATAGGTTAGAGAAGGTCTGTTTACCCTGGTTGGGGGACAAACATACAGATGCAACTTCAGATGATGTCAGAACAAAGAGCTTGTTTGGCATTACGACTTAGACATTTAATGTATACTTATATTGTGCAGTTATTCACTGACTGAGTTGTTGCTGACACATGTCATGAGCTGCTTCATACAACCAAAAAAAAAAGCTTCAAATGGAACTTTGCAGTGAAGTCAGAGCACGTAAGCTTGACATGATTGTGAAAAACTACAACTAAAGTTTAAAAAGGCCTCCTCACAGCTGAATAACACACACACACAGGCAGGGAACAAAGGAGCTAATAATGGGTGGCAATGGAGTTAAAATGCTTTTCGTTCATACAG